>NW_006921829.1:4131213-4131981 GCF_000298275.1 Orycteropus afer afer | reverse complement strand
ATATATATATATATAAGCTTTACTGGTTTTGTTTCTCTAGAGAGCCCAGTCTAACATATTTGGTACCGAGAGTTGTTCTAGAGAGACAAAATCATACGGATGGGCTTCCTAATTTCATTCTCCAGTTTGACAAATCTTAAAGACACTAGTTTCCCTGCCTCTGTTAGTAAAGAGGGCCCTGCTAATCTGTGGTGTGAGGTGGCAACATTAATATATGAAATAGCACCACCAATAGATCAAGTACTTGTGAGAAGTGACGCTCTGGGTGATCAGATATTTGATACTTTTCTGCTATTTTATCAGCATGAGGAGTATAAAGAAGCTGGTTGGTTGGTCCTACTTACACTAGACAAAGTGGTGAAAGAGTGAGATGAACTCAAAGCTGCTGAGTCACGGCTTAAGTGCCGCATAAAAGATCTCAGTGCTTCCAGTTGTGCTCTGAAAGAATGTCTTATATCTTCTAGTAACAGAGCAGATATTGCTGAAAACGAAACCCAGAGTCTTATTGTAAAGGTGGCTGATTACAATGCCAATTAAATTGCCAACACAGAATGGTGTCTGAAGTTAAAGTGAGGGCATTGATAGGGAAAAAATGGGATCCTGAAACCTGGAATGGTGACATATGAGCAGAAGATAATCAGGACGATCAGGATACGGAGCCTGTAAATTCTGTTGAATCCCTCCCATCTGAAGGGATTACTGTAAAGCCATTATCTCCTCCACCTCAGCTTGATGGGATTAGCCCAACTGTTCCTGCTGAATCATTGC
>NW_006921829.1:4127066-4129719 GCF_000298275.1 Orycteropus afer afer | reverse complement strand
CAGATGGATCTTGGAGAATGACAGTAGATTATCATAAACTTAATCAGGTGGTGACTCCAATTGCAGCTGCTGTTCCTCATGTGGTTTCATTGTTTGAGCAAATTAGTACATCTCCTGGTAATGGTATGCAGTTATTGATCTGGCCAATGCCTTTTTCTCGATACCAATTTCAAAGGACCATTAGAAGCAGTTTGCCTTCAGTTGGCAAGGCCAACAGTATACTTTCACAGTGCTTCCACTGAGGTATATCAACTCCCCAGTACTATGTCATAATTTAGTCTGTAGGGATCTTGATCACCTTTCCCTTCCACAAGACATCACACTGGTCCATTATATTGACAACATTATGCTGCTTGCATGTGGTAAAGAGGAAGTATCGATGACTCTAGACTTATTGGTGAGACATATGTGTGCTAGAGGCTGGGAAATTAACCCAATGAAAATTCAGGCACCTTCCACCTCAATGAAATTTCTAGGGGTCCAATGGTGTGGATCATGTAGAGATATACCTACTAAAGTGAAGGATAAGTTATTGTATCTGGCTTCCCCCACAACTAAAAAGGAGGCACAATGTTTGGTGGGCCTCTTTGGATTTGGGAGGCAACATATCCATCATTTGGGTGTGTTGCTGCCGCCTATTTATCAAGTGTCTCAGAAAGCTGCTAGTTTTGAGTGGGGCCCAGAACAACAGAAGGCTCTGCAGCAGGTTCAGGCTGCCATGCAGGCTGCTCTGCCACTTGGGCCATATGATCCAGCTGGTCCAATGGTGGTTGAAGTGTCTGTAGTAGATAGAGATGCTGTTTGGAGCCTTTGGCAGGTTCCTATTGGTTAATCACAATACAGACCCTTGGGATTTTGGAGCAAAGCCCTGCCATCCTCTGCAGATAACTACTCTCCTTTTGAGAAACAGCCTTTGGCTTGTTACTGGTCTTTAGTAGAGACTGAACCATGGGTCACCAAGTGAACATGAGGCCTGAGCTTCCCATCATGAACTGGGTGTTTTCTGACCCACAGAGTCATAAAGTTGGATGTGCACAGCAGCACTCCATCATTAAGTGGAAGTGGTATATCAGAGATCGGGCTCAAGCAGGACCTGAAGGCACAAGTAAGTTACATGAGGAAGTGGCCCAAATGCCAATGGTCTCCACTCCAGTTACATTACCTTCCCTCTGCCAGTCTGCACCTATGGCCTCATGGAGAGTTCCTTATGATCAGTTGACTGAGGAAGAGAAAATTCGTGCTTGGTTTATAGATAGTTCTGCACGATATGCAGGCACCACTTGAAACTGGACAGCAACGGCACTGCAGCCCCTTTCTGGGACTTCCTTAAAGGATAATGGTGAAGGGAAATCCTCCCAATGGGCAGAAATTTAAGCCATGCATATGGCTGTTCACTTTGCATGGAATAAGAAATGGCCAGATGTGTAATTGTATATGGATTCATGGGCTGTGGTTAACAGATTAGCTGGATAGTCTGGGACTTGGAAGGAGCATGATTGGAAGATTGGTGATAAGGATGTATGGGGAAGAGGTATGTGGATAGATCTCTCTGAATGGGCCAAAGGAGTAAAGGTATTTGTGTCTCATGTGAATGCCCACCAAAGGTGACCTCGGCAGTTCCACTCGTTCAGTGGAAACCAGCCGTCTTTTTCCCCAGCTACTCCTGTCATTGCTCAATGGACTCATGAACAAAGTGGCCATGGTGGCAGGAATGGAGGTTATGTATGGGCTCAGCAACATGGACTCCTGCATACGAAGGCTGATTTGGCTACCTCCACTGCTGAGTGCCCAATCTACCAATAGCAGACAGCAACACCGAGTCTGTGATATGGAACCATTCCTTGGGGTGATCAACCAGCAACCTGGTGGCAGGTTGATTACATTGGACCACTTTTATCATGGAAAGGACAACATTTTGTTCTTACTGGAATGGATACTTATTCTGGATATGGGTTTGCTTTCCTTGCACGCAATGCTTCTGCCAAAACTACCATCCATGGACTTACAGAATGCCTTAACCACCATCATGGTATCCCACACAGCATTGCTTCAAATCAAAGGACTCACTTCACAGCAAATGAAGTGTGGCAATGGGCTTATACTCTCTTACCATGTTCCCAATCATCCTGAAGCAGCTGGTTTCTTAGAACAATGGAATGGCCTCCTAAAAATACAATTAAGGTGCCAGTTAGGTGGCAATACCTTGAAGGGTTGGGGCAATGTTCTCCAGAAGGCTGTATATGCTCTAAACCACTGTCCAATATATGGTTCTGTTTCTCCAATAGCCAGGATTCATGGATCCAGGAACCAAGGGGTAGAAATGGGAGTGGTACCACTCACTATTACCCCTAGTGACCCACTCAAAAGACTTTTGCTTCCTGTCCCTGCTACCCTATGCTCTGCGGGTCTGGAGATCTTAGTCCCAAAGGGAAGAACACTCCCACCTGGAGACACAATACAGATTGCATTCAACTGGAAATTAAGAATGGCACCTGGCCATTTTGGCTTCCTCATGCATCTGGATCAACAGACAAAGAAGGGCATTACTGTACTATCTGGTGTGATAGATTCTGATAACCCAGGGGAAATTGGATTGACTTTACATAATGGAGGTAAAGAAGAATATGTCTGGAAAACAGAAGATTCTTTAGGA
>NW_006921829.1:4124345-4126946 GCF_000298275.1 Orycteropus afer afer | reverse complement strand
GAGGACTGTGATTGTTATATTTCTTCATTGTATATGTACATCAAATATTTTTGTTTCCTTCTGTTATGAACTGTGAAATATAAATAAGGTTAATGTGTTTTGGCTGTACGTGTGTTAATGTATCATGTTAGGCACAAATATGACTTTATAATTATCCTTATTTAGAGATTATATATGGTTAAAAAGATGTGTAAAACTGCCAAGTTGACAAGGGGTGGACTGTGATAGTTGGAGCTGTGTGTCCACTTGGCCTGGACCACAAATCTATTTGGTTTTAGCTGTTGTGATGTGGTTGTTCCCATGATGGGATCAGATGACTATGTTTTGAGCGGCCAATTTGTTGATTCTCTAGGGGTGTGGCCTGCTTCCAGTATATCTATAGACATCCTGGGAAAAAAGACATTCTTCTGTGGATTGGGATTCTGTTGTGCTGCCTACAACTGTCCATGAGTGAACAGTCCACCAGTCGGCCTGGAGATCTTAGATTCGTCATTCATTGGAGTCAACAGCCAGTGTGCTGCCTGCCAGCTCTGAGCTCCTCAGCCCCTGTGGCTGCCAGAGTTGGGAAAAGCCTCCAGCTTGACATTTGATCCAGAAACTTTGGACTTGCCAGCTTCTATAAGTGTGTGGGCCATTTTCCTAAGATAAATCTCTCTCTCTCTCTCTCTCTCTCTCTCTCTCTCTCTATATATATATATATATATATATATATATGAGCTTTACTGGTTTTGTTTCTCTAGAGAACCCAATCTAACACAGCACCTAACAACAACAATCCTATTTCAGCTCCTTACCAGAATTTGTTTACTTGTGTCCACAGTATAGTACCTTCACATATTTGATTGTAACATCTTGTCTATACTTTATAATTGTTATTGGTGATTGTGTTGGGTTTGGTAAGAGCTTTCTTGGCCATATAGGAAGTGGAATAATAGTTTAAACTATAATCAGTTTGTTGACTTCTCAAATGGCAAAAGCATGATTTTTCTCATTTTTAGGGGAAGTAAATAAGTTGGGCTAAGAGTATATTTGGAAAACAATATAAACTCAGTTAAGCTCACCATGGGCTTTTCTTATAAAAATCACCACAAAACTATTTATTTAAACAGGCCAAATATAAAAACAAACTAGAAGAAACCACTTTAGACATAATGGTCCTTCAAACTCATTAGTAATATTTGAGAAACCTTGTCTGAATTTTTATATAACATTTAAGAGTAGGTGATAGAAACTTGTCTAAGGCTCCTAAAAATAAATACTAGCCCCAGAGATGCTGTCTAAGTTTTCAAATGGGTTTTCCAGGGACTCTCAATACCCCAAAGCTCAGAGAAAGAAATAATGTACATGAATCCAACAATGAAAGTGAGAAATGCTTATCTTTTGAGATAAATCAGATGCTTAAGATAGTATTTATGGATAGAATACAAAAACAACTGGTTTAAACTTCTTTAAAAAGAGAAGTTTTAAACAGAAAAGTCATTATATATAATTAAGAGTTCTGTGATTTCTGTGTGGCATTAGTTCTGCATGCTTGCCTTCTGAATTGTGGTAAAGTTGTGTGTCAACTTGGCTGGGCTGTGATTTTGAGTGGCTTGGAAGGTGAATGTAGTTATTCCCCAGCTGAGATTCAATGTGATGTAATAATCTATATGGTGATAGATGATGTAATAATCTGCTGTGAACAGGCAATCAGTTGAAGAGGAGCTGCCTTCATGTGTGGCCTGTTTCCAGTTTATACATGGAAAAGATCTTGCACTTGACTTATCATCTCCAGTTCCTGGACTTGAGCCAGTGGTCTGCTTTGTTGCCTGCCATTCTTGGAATTTTTGCCTTCACAGCCTGTGATCCAATAATCTGCTCTGTTGCCTGCCAATGTTGAGTTTGTCAGTCCCTGCAGCTATGTGAGTCATGAGATGCCTACAATTTGCTTCAGTGGGCCTGGAAGGCCCAGCTGAATTCCAAGATCAGGGGGCCTAGGCCCAGCCCCTAGAGCTAGCAATCTGAACTTGGACTTCTAGCCTAGTCTTTCCTTAGAGCCAGAATACTAAGTTTGGACTTAGATCTTCCTAAAGTGTAAGAGAATAACTTGCTATTTTTAAAAGCCATCTACTTGTGGTATTTCTGTTATAGCAGCAATAGAGAACTAAGACAAAATCAAGAGTAGGAGAAGGAACATTTGCGAGAAGAATGAAAGCTAGATTTATTGATCTTTTCTGAAATATAGAAGTTTCAGGGATCATTTTCTGTCTCCATTCTGCTTTTATAGCTGATGCCCACCATTGAACAGTAATCTGAGAGGCTGAAAAGAAGGGAAATTTCACAGGGACTTGAGTCAGTTGCAGACCCTATCCCATAGCTCAAAACCAATTCATTAATCTTTGACAGGTATGAAATTTAAAATCATTGATGGTGTGTGAAACTCAATTATTGCAACTTGAAAGTCTTTAGCTACTGAGTCAGGAAAAAGAAAATAGTAGATATGGGTACATTAATGAGCTAGACCAAAGTAGCTCACTGGCTTAAGCACCTCTGCTGCTGGTGTACCTCTTATTGATGGCAACATGGCAGTCTATGAAAAGGTCATTGCCTTTTTTTTTTTTT
>NW_006921829.1:4122140-4123490 GCF_000298275.1 Orycteropus afer afer | reverse complement strand
ACTCAAGAGCATCAACTCTTCTTCGGTCTTCCTTATTCATTTTCCAGCTCTCACATGCATATGAGGTGATTGGAAATATCATGGCCTATGTCAGGTGCACCTTAGAACTCAAGGAG
Source organism: Orycteropus afer afer (assembly GCF_000298275.1). Classification (NCBI taxonomy): domain Eukaryota; kingdom Metazoa; phylum Chordata; class Mammalia; order Tubulidentata; family Orycteropodidae; genus Orycteropus; species Orycteropus afer. The sequence goes on along the minus strand of NW_006921829.1, from coordinate 4,123,374 downwards.
ACATCCTTACTCCTCAGCACTTGAAAGAGTTCCTTCACAGCTGACCTCCCCAGTGCTATACGTCATCTAATGTCCTGACTGCTGCTTCCATTGGTGTTGATTGTAGAACCAAGCAATATGAATTCTTTGACAACCTCAATCTTTTCTCCATTTATCGTGATGCTGCTTATTGGTCCAGTTGTGAGGATTTTTTGCCTTCTTTATATTGAGACATAATCCATACTGCAGACTGTGTTCCTCAATCTTTATCAGTAAGTGCCTCAAGTCATCCTCACTTTCAGCAAACAAAGTTGTATCATCGGCATATCTCAGGTTGTTAATGATTCTCCCTCCAATCCTGATGCCACGTTTTTCTTCATATAGTCCAGCTTCTTTGATTATTTGCTCAGGTTATAGATTAACACACACTCCCTTGTTGATTTTAAACCATACAGTGTCCCCTTGTTCCATTTGAACGACAGCCTCCTGGTCAAGGTACAGGTTCCTCATGAGTACAATCAAGTGTTGGGGAATTCCCATTCTTCTCAATGTTATCCATAATTTGTCATGCTCCACACAATCAAATGCCTTTGCATAGTTAATAAAGCACAAGTAAATATCTTTCTGGTATTCTTTGCCTTGACACAAGATCCATCAGACAGCAACTATGATATCCCTTGTTCCACGTCCTCTTCTGAATCCAGCTTTCACCTCTGCAAGTTCTCTATCAATATACTGCTGCAACCGTTTTTGAATTATTTTCAGTAAGATCTTGCTTGTGTGTGATATTAATGAAATTGGCTGATAATTTCCACTTTCTGTGGGATCACCTTTCTTTGGAATGGTTACAAATATGGATCTCTTCCAGTCAGTTGGCCAGGTAGCTGTCTTCCAAATCTCTTGGCATAACTGACTGAGTGCCTCCAGTGCGACATCCATTTGTTGGAATATCTCAATGAGTATTCCGTCAATTCCTGGAGTCTTGTTCTTCATCAATTCCTTCATTGTGGCCTTGACTTCCTCTTCAGTACCATTAGTTCTAGATTATATGCCACCTCCTGAAATGGATGAAGACTGATCAGTTCTTTTTGGTACAGTGACTCTGTGTATTCTTTCCATCTTCTTTTGATGCTCCCTGCGTCATTCAGTATTTTGCCCTTAGAATCTTTCAATATTGCAACTTGAGGCTTACATTTTTTCTCAATTCTTTCAGCTTGAGAAATGCCGAATATGTTCTTCCCTTTTGGTTATCTAA
>NW_006921829.1:4115572-4121265 GCF_000298275.1 Orycteropus afer afer | reverse complement strand
ATCTTATCACTGACAGCATTGTACTTCAGGACAGATCTTGAAACATCCTTTGTGATGGTACGTGCCACACCATTCCTCTTTAAACTGTCATTCCCAGCATAGTAGATCATATGGTTGTCTGATTCAAAATGGCCAAAACCAGTCCATTTCAGCTCACTAATGCCTAGGATATCACTCTTTATGTGTTTCATTTCATTTTTGACAACTTCCAATTTTCCTAGATTCATACTTTGTATGTTCCATGTTCCGATTATTAATGCATGTTTGCAGATGTTTTTCCTCAATTTGAGTGGTGCCACGTCAGCAAATGGAGATTCCAAAAGCTTTACCTGATTTTTCTCTGATAATGCAGCTCTTGCCCTGTCCTACTTTGAGAGCTTTTTTAAGCTAAGTGACTCATCTTCCTCCTCTATATTGGACAATATTTCTTGACTATTCATAAAGTTGTGCAGTAATGTATCAGACAGTGTTTCTCTGCAACTCATAAGGTTTTCCCTGGCCAATTCTTTGAGAAGTGGATGGCCTCCTCCTTCTTCCTAGTCTGTCTTATTCTGCAAGCCTGCCTGGTATCTGTTTAACGTGTGCTCCCCACTGGGTTTGAAACATCAGTGGCACAGCATCAAGACTCACAACAACACATCACCACAGTAGGACAAACTGACAGACAAGTTTGTCTCCCTTAACTGTTTGACCCTTCCAACCACCCTTACCTGGATCCCTGCAACTGACTCCTAGATCTGTTCTGGTCCTCTTTGCCTTTTCTGTCTTCTCCCTGTCTTCCCACCTCCCTGCTTGTGGGGCATGGCCTGGGTTCCCTCTCCTCACCTGGGTTCCTGCAGCTGACTTCTCAATCTGTTCCTAGGTGTTAGTGAGCTGAAATGGACTGGTTCCAACTAACTGGAAGAGATACATATTTATACCCATTCCAAAGAGAGGTGATCCCATGGAATGTGGAAATTATCAAACAATGTCACTAATATCACATGGAAGTAAAATCTTACTGAAGATAATTTAAAAATGGTTGTAGCAGTATATTGACAAAGTACTTCCAGGAATGCAAGCTGGATTCAGAAGACAACATGGAATGAAGGATATTATTGCTGATGTCAGATAGATCTTGACTGAATACGAAGAATACTTGAATGATGTTTACTTGTGTTTTATTGACTATGCAAAAGCATTCAACTGTGTGGATCATAACAAATTATGGGTAACATTGAGAAGAATGGGAATACTAGAACAGTTATTTGTGCTCATAAGGAACCTTTACATAGACCAGCAGGCTGTCGTTTGAACAGAACAAGGGGATATTGCATGGTTTAAAGTAAGGAAAGGAGTGCATCAGGGTTGTATCTTTTCACCATACTTATTTAATCTATAAACTGAGCAAATAATCCAAGAAGCTGGACTATATGAAGAAGAACATGGCATCTGGGTTGGAGGAAGACTCATTAACAATCTGTGTTATGCAGACAACACAATTTTGCTTGCTGAAAGTGAGGATGACTTGAAGCACTTAGTGATGAAGATTAAAGACTACAGTGTGCAATATGGATTAAACCTCAAAGTAAAGAAAATGAAAATCCTCACAACTGGACCAATAAACAGCATCACAATAAATGAAGAGAAAATTGAAGTTGTTAAAGATTTTATATTACTTGGTTCCACAATCAACACCAATGAAAGCAGCAGTCAAGAAATCAAGCAATGAATTGCACTGGTCAAATCTGCTGCAAGAGACATCTTTTGAAGTGCTGAAGGGTCAATATATCTCCTTGAAGGCTATGATGCACCTAACCCAAGCCATGATATTTTCAATTGTCTCATATGCATGTGAGCTGGACAATGAATAAGGAAAACTGAAGAAGAGTTGATGCTTTTGAGTTGTGTTAGCAAAGAATACTGAAAGTTCCAGGAACTGCCAAAAGAACTAACTAATCTGTCCTGGAAAAAGTCCAGCCAGAATGCTCTTTGGAAGAGAGAATGGCCAGACTTTGCCTTACCTGCTTTGGTCATGTTTTCAGAAGAGACCATTCCCTGGAGAAATATATCAAGCTTGGTAAAGTTTGGGTCAATGAAAAAGGGAAAGGCCTTCAATGAGATGGATTGACACAGTGGCTGTAACGATGGGCTCAGGTATAGCAAGAATTGTGAGCCTGGCACAGGATGGTGCAGTGTTTCATTGTGTTGTACATAAGATTGCTATAAGTTGGAGCTGATTCTATGGCACCTAAAAACAAAAACAACAATTTAAGGACGATCATCCCACTCCTTCCTTCCTATTTCTATTTATCCTTCTTTTGGGGAAAATGCTACCCTTTTGATCTTGCATAGTTTATTGTTCCAAGGAGTATGTTACTCATGGATGTTGTTGTTCAATTTATAGGCCTATTATTTGGTTCAAAGATGATTCCCCAGGGGTGGGTTCAGTTTCAGGCTTGAAAGGTGTATAAGAGTTGTATCTCAGGTGTTCCACTGTCTTCATCAGACCAGTAAGTATGGTCTTTTTTTATTATTTTGAATTTTGTTCTACATTTTTCTCCCACTCTGTTCAGGACCTTCTACTGTGGTCCTGATAAGAGTAGTTCTTTTGGTCTCAGGCTAGTGAAGACTGGTTCATGTGGTCCATTAGTCTTTTGGACTAATTGTTTCCTTGAGTTTTTTATTTTCTTTACTCTTTTTTGCTCTGGAGGGGGAGAGATCAATAGTTGCATCTTACATAGCCACTAGCAATGCTATAAGACCTCTGTTGCTACTCACCAAAGTGGGATATAGAACGTTATCTTATAGGACAATGTTATGTCAATTAACCTAGATGTCCTTTGAAACTGTGGTTCTAAGCTCCCAAGACCAGTGACAATCCCTCAAGGTGTTTGGTCATATTGAAGAAGTTTTATTAAGTTTTCCCCCTGTATGCTCTATTATTGAGCTCTGGCATAGTGCCTAAGGCATTTGACTGCTAACCAGAAGGTTAGCAGTTCAAACCCACCAGCTACTCCATGGAGGGAAGACTGGGAAATCTACTTCTGTAAAGATTTACCACCTTGGAAACCCAAAAGGGGTAGCTATGAGTTGGAATCGACTTGATGGCAGTTAGGTTTTGTTTTGTTTTTTTTTTGCCTGTACTATATACATGGATATATTTGCAGTATGTACAAATATGTATGTAGAAATTTCCTCTGCCAAACCTATATATACTCGTAGGTTTTCTCCTATTTGCTCTCCCACGGATCTGTTCAGCTTGCATGTCTAGTTATGGATCCACTCATAAATAATTGGTTGTGCATATAACAATATTTATCATGGTTACTTTCACGCTTGTGCACCTACCAGTGTCTTCCTATGCCATACTCATGTTGTGCTGACCTCCCCTTTATTGTATAGTGCTTTTCCATTCACCCATATCTACTCTCTAGTTAGTGATTTCTCCCCCCTCTTTCATCCCTGGTAACCATCAAAGAATGTTTATTCTTGTATGTAAACCATTTCTTGACATTTTATAATAGTAATCTCATGCAATATTTGTCCTTTTGTGATTGATTGATTTCACTCAGCATAATGTCCTTGAGGTTCATTCATGTTATGAAGTGTTTTACAGATTCAGCATTACTGTTTAACATTGAATAGTATTCTATTTTGTGTATGCACCATAGTGTTATCTGTTGATGGACACATACATTGCTTTCCATCTTTTTGCACTGTGAATAATACATATATCTATTTTTATCATGGTCTATTTCTCTAGGGTATGTACTTAGTAGTGGGATTGCCAGATCATGTAGTATCTATTTAGGTCTTTAAGGAAGCACCATAGCATTTTCCACAGTGGTAGTCTTATATTACAGTCCTACCAGCAGTGTATGAGTTACAATCTCTCCACAACTTCACAAACATTTGTTATTTTCTGCTTTATTCGATTGGTGCCATTATTGTCAGGGTGAAATGGTATCTAACTGTAGTTTTGAAATGCATCTTTCTAATGGCTAATGATCATGAATATTTCTCCATGTGTTTTTAGCCACTTGAATCTTTTGGTGAATGTTTGTTCATGTCTTGTGCCCATTTTTAATTGGATTGGTTGTGTTTTTGGTGCTCAGGTATTAAAGATTTCTATAAATGATAGAGGTTAGTGCCCTGTCAGACACATCATTCCACCCAAAATTTTTCCCAGTCTGTAGGTTCTATTTTTACTCTTTTGGAGAACTCTTTTGACATACATTAAGAGTTCAATTTTTAGTAGGTCCCAGTCATCTATTTATCTTCTGCTGTTTGCATATTTTTATTTATGTTTAAGAGGACATTTATGCCGTAAATTGTTATTATTGTTATTAAGTGCTGTCAAGTTGGTTACAACTCATAGAAACCCTATGCGCAACAGAATGGAACACTACCCCATCCTGTGCCATCCTCACAATAATTGATGTGTTTGATTCCATTGTTGCAGCCACTGTCTCAACACACTTCATTGAGGGTCTTCCTCTTTTTCCCTGACCCTCTGCTTTATCAAACATGATGTCCTTCCTCAGGGACTTGTCCCTCCTAATGACATCCCAAGTACATGAGAGGAAGTCTTGCCATCCTCACTTCTAAGGAGCATTCTGGCTGTTCTTCTTCCAAGACAGATATATTCTTCTCCTGGCAGCCCATGGTATATTGACTATGCTTCACCAAAACCCATTTGCCATCCAACATTTGTTCAGCTTGCACCATTAGCTATGAATCCACTCAGTGATTATTGTTTGTTATTACTGTTATTGCATGTAATGATATTTATCATTGGTACCACAATTCTTGTTCAAAAACATCAATCTCCATTCTGTTTTGGTTCTCAGTATCCAGCTTTCACAAGCATATAAGGTGATTGAAAATATCATGGTTTGGGTCAGGTGCACTGTAGACTACAAAGTGACATATTTGCTTTTTAACACTTCAAAGAAGTCTTTTGCAGCAGATTTGAGCAATACAACTCTTTGATTGAATTCTTGACTGCTGCTTCCATTGGCATTGATTATGGATCCAAGTGAAATGAAATTCTTGACAGCTTCAATCTTTTCTCAGTTTTTAATTATGTTGCTTTTTCTCCAGCTCTGAGGATTTTTTTTTTTTTTTTTATGTTGAGGTGTAATCTATAAGCTGTTTCTTATATATGGGAAGCAGACCATATATCCAAAGGCAGCTACTCAGCTGCTTGCAGTAGATTCCACTATGGAGCGGATTACCAGTCTCATCATGAGTCTGCGATATGGAATCATTTCTCAGGGTGATTAGCCTGGTGGAAGGTTGATTACATTAGACCACTTCCATCATGGAAAGGACAGCATTTTTTTCTTACTGGAATAGGTATTTATACTGGATATGGATTTGCCTTCCCTGCATGCAATGCTTCTGCCAAAACCACCATGCCCTGTGATTAAAGTCAATGGAATATTACAGCAATCCAATTCTGTTATGACTGTTAATGGCCCAGACCCTTCAGGAATGAAGGTTTGTGTCACCCCACCAGGCAAAGAACCACGATCAGCTGAGGTGCTTGCTGAGGGCAAGGGAAATACAGAATGGGTGGTGGAAGAAGGTAGTTCTGAATATCAGCTATGACCATGTGACCAGTTGCAGAAATGAGGACTGTGATTGTTACATTTCTTCATTTATATGTGCATCAAATATTTTTGTTTCCTTCTGTTATGAACTGTGAA
>NW_006921829.1:4113897-4115206 GCF_000298275.1 Orycteropus afer afer | reverse complement strand
TATATATATATATATATATATATAAGCTTTACTGGTTTTGTTTCTCTAGAGAACCCAGTCTAACACACCTGCCTTTTTAATGACATTATACTTTCTTCAGGTATCATTTCCTTGATGTTATCTCACAACTTGTCTGGTCTTTGGTCATTAGTGTTCAATGTGTCAAATCTATTCTTGATACTGTCTCTAAATTTGGGTGGTATATATTCAAGGTCATATTTTGGTTCTTGTGAATGGATTTTAATTTTATTCAGCTTCATCTTGAACTTGAATATGAACAATTAATCTGTGCCACAGTTGGCCCTGGCCTTGTTCTGACTGATGATACTGAGCTTCCCAACATATCTTTCCAAAGATATAGTAGATTTGGTTCCATTTAGTGTGCTCTGCATATATAGTCACTATTTATGTTGTTTGAAAAACGGCATTTGCAATGAGTACATTGATGTTTGCAAAATTCTGTCTGTGCTCTCTAGTGCCATTTCAACCACCAAGAACATATTTTCCAACTGCTATTCCTTCTTCTTTATATCCAACTTTCACATTCTAATCACCAGTAATTATCAATGCATTTTGATTGCATGTATGATAAATTTGGAGACTGCGGATTTTGGTAAAAATCTTCAATTTCTTAATCTTTGGCATTAGTGGTTAGTACATAAATTTGCATATTTATCATATTAACCGGTATTCCTTCTCAGTGTATGGATATTATCCTATCACTGACAGCATTGTATTTCTGGATAGATCTTGAAATTTCTTTTTGATGAAATTTCTTTTTGTTCTCATTCCTCTTCAATTTGCATTCCAAGCCTAGTAGACCATATGCTTATCTGATTCAAAATAGCCAACACCAGTCCATTTCAGCTCACTATCCAAAACCCAGGAGCTCTGGTAGGATAGTGCCTAAGGTACTTGCCTGCTAATCAGAAGGCTGATGGTTCAAACCTATCATCCACTCCTCAGAAAGAAGGTTGGGCAATCCTGCTTCTGTAGTGATACTGCCTCGGAAACCCAAGGAGGGGTCGCTATGAGTTGGGGCCGACTCGACGGCACATAACAACAACAACAACAACAACATCCAAAACCCACTGTCAAGGAGCCAATTCTGACTCATAGTGACTCACAGAGTATCCAAGGCTGTAAATTTTTATTCAAGTAGACCACCTCATCTTTCTCTCATGGACTGGCTTGTTGTTGTTGTTGTTATGTGCTGTCGAGTCGCCCCGACTCATAGCGACCCCTCCTTGGGTTTCCGAGGCAGTATCACTACGGAAGTAGGATTGCCCAACCTTCCTTCCGAGGAGTG
>NW_006921829.1:4111199-4113677 GCF_000298275.1 Orycteropus afer afer | reverse complement strand
CCACCAGCCACTCCTCGGAAGGAAGGTTGGGCAATCCTACTTCCGTAGTGATACTGCCTCGGAAACCCAAGGAGGGGTCGCTATGAGTCAGGTTTGACTCGACGGCACATAACAACAACAATGTCTAGGGTATTGATCTTTATGTGTTCTACTTCATTTTTTAAAAACGTCCAATTTCCTAGATTAATACTTTTTACATGCCATGTTCTGATTACAAATGGATGCTTGCAGCAGTTTCATCTCATTTTGATTCATGCCACATCAGCAAATGAAGGTCCCAAAAGTTTTGTTCTATCCATATAATTAATGTCTATTCTACTTTGACATTACTTCCCCAGTCTTATTTTGAGTACCTTCCAACCTGAGGAGCTAATCTTCTGGCAGTATGTCAGACAATGTTCTGCTGCTGATCAAAAGGCTATCAGGGGCCATTTTTTTCCAAAGTAGATTGCCATTTCCTTCTTCCTAGTCTATCTTACTCTGGAAGCTCCACTGAAACCTCTCCACTGTAGATGATCCTGCTGGTATTTGAAATACTGGTGCCATAGTTTCAAGTATCACAACACACAAGCCACCACAGTACAACAAAGTGACAGATGAGTGCCATAAATTAGGTCTCTTAAATATGCCCTTATTTTTCCTTCGATGATCTTTATTTTTAGGTTTTACATTTAGGTATTTGATCCATTTTGAGTTAGTTTTTATCTATGGAGTGAGGTATCAATCTTGTTTCATTTTTCTGCAATGGATATCCAATATTGCCAACATTATTTGTTAAAGAGACTATCTCTTCCCCATTTAATGGTTTTGGTCCTTTGTTGAAGGTCAGCTGTCCATCTGTGGATGGATTTATTTCTGGGTTCTCAATTCTGTTCCATTGGTCTGTATGTCTGGCATTATACCAATACCAGGATGTTTAAACCACTATGGTTATTTATTAAATTTTGAGATCAGGAAGTGTGAGCTCTCCTACTTTGTTCTCCTTTAGTAGTGCTTTGCTTGTCCAGGGTGTCTCTTCTTTCCATATAAAATTGGTGTTTAGTTTTTCCAGCTCTTTCAAGAATGTTGATGGAATATGGATCAGCATTACAATATACCTATAGATTACTTTGGGTAGTATTGACAGTTTTAGAATATTAAGTCTTTGTATTCATGAGTACAATATGTTCTTCCACTTGTTGTTAGGTGCCATCGAGTTGCTTCCGATTCATAGCGACCCCATGCACAGCAGAACGAAACACCGCCCAATCCCATGGCAGCGCCATGATCCCTGCTATACTTGAGCCCATCGTCACAGCCACCGTGTCAATCCATCTCATTGAAGGCCTTCCCCTCTTTTGTTGTCCCTCCACCTTACCAAGCATGACATCCTTCTCTAGGGAATGGTCCCTTCTGACAACATGACCAAAGTAAGTGAGACAAAGTCTGGTCATCCAGACTTCCAAGGAGCATCTCGGCTGCACTTCTTCCAGAACAGATCTGTTAGTTCTTTTGGCAGTCCATGGTACCCTCAGCATTCTTTGCCAGCACCACAACTCAAAAGTATCAACTCTTCTTCGGTCTTCCTTTTTCGTTGTCCAGCTCTCACATGCATATGAAGTGATTGGAAATATCATGGCCTGTGTCAGGAGCACCTTTGACCTCAAGGAGACATCCTTGCTCCTCAGCACTTGAAAGAGTTCCTTTGTAGCTGACCTACCCAGTGCTACACGTCTGACTTCTGCTTCCATTGATGTTGATTGTAGAAACAAGCAACATGAATTCTTTGACAACTTCAATCTTTTCTCCATTTATCATGATGCTGCTTATTGGTCCAGTAGTGAGGATTTTTATTTTCTTTATATTGAGATGTAATCCATACTGCAGACTGTGTTCCTCAGTCTTTATGATAAGTGCCTCAAGTCATCCTTACTTTCAGCAAGCAAATTTGTATCATCAGCATATCGCAGGTTGTTAATGATTCTTCCTCCAATCCTGATGCCACGATTTTCTTCATATAGTCCAGCTTCTCAGATTATTTGCTCAGCATACAGATTGAGTAAATATGGGGAAAGGATAAAACCCTGACGCACTCCCTTCCTGATTTTAAACCATGCAGGGTCCCCTTGTTTGAACGATAGCCTCCTGGTCAATGTACAGATTCCACATGAGTACAATCAAGTGTTGGGGAATTCCCATTCTTCTCAATGTTATCCATAATTTGTCATGATCTACACAATCAAATGCCTTTGCATAGTCAATAAAGCACAAGTAAACATCTTTCTGGTATTCTTTGCCTTGAACCAAGATCCATCAGACAACAGCTATGATATCCCTTGTTCCATGTCTCCTGAATCTAGCTTGTACTTCTGGAAGTTCTCTGTTAACATACTTCTGCAACTCTTTTTGAATTATTTTCAGTAAGATCTTATTTGCATGTGATATTAATGATATTGTTTGATAATTTCCACATTCTGTGGGATCACCTTTCTTTGGAAT
>NW_006921829.1:4107244-4110120 GCF_000298275.1 Orycteropus afer afer | reverse complement strand
TCTTCAATTTCCTCATCTTTGGCTTTGGTGGTTGGTGCATAAATTTAAATAATAGTCCTATTAATGCCTTCCTTGTAGGCATATGGGTATTATCCTATCACTGATAGCATTGTACTTCAGGACAGATCTTGAAACATCCTTTGTAATGATGAATGCCATGCCATTTCTCTTTAAACTGTTGTTCCCAGCATAGTAAATCATATGGTTGTCTGATTCAAAATGGCCAAAACCAGTCCATTTCAGCTCACTAGTGCCTAGGATATCACTCTTTATGTGTTCCTTTTCATTTTTGACAACTTCCAATTTTCCTAGATTCATACTTCGTACATTCCATGTTCCAATTATTAATGCATGTTTGCAGATGTTTTTCCTCAATTTGAGTGGTGCCACGTCAGCAAATGGAGATTCCAAAAGCTTTACCTTATCCATATGAATAAGGCTGATTTTACTCTGATAATGCAGCTCTTGCCCTGTCCTACTTTGAGAGTTTTCTAAGCTAAGTGACTCATCTTCCTCCTCTATATTGGACAATGTTTCTGGACTGTTCATAAAGTTGTGTAGTAATGTATCAGACAGTGTTTCTCTGCAATTCATAAGGTTTTCCCTGGCCAATTCTTTGAGAAGTGGATGGCCTTCTCCTTCTTCCTAGTTTGTCTCAGTCTGCAAGCCAGGCTTATACCTGTGCAACAAGTGCACCCCACTGGGTTTGAAACACCAGTGGCACAGCCTCAACACTCACAGCAACATGTCACCACAGTAGGACAAACTGACAGACAAGGTTGTCTCCCTTAGCTGTTGGAAACCCCTCCAACAACGCTTACCTGGATCCCTGTGGCTAAGTCCTCAATCTGTTCCAGTCCCCTTTGCCTTTTCTGTCCTTTTCCTGCTTCCCACTTCACTGCTTGGGGAGGGTGGCCTGGGTTCACTCTCTTCACCTGGCTCCCTGCAGCTGAATCCTCAATCTGTTCCTATCCCCTTTGCCTCTTCTGTCCTCTTCCTGCCTTCCTACCTCGCCCCTTGTGGGGTATGGCCTGGGTTCCTTCTCTTCACCTGGGTCCCTGTGGCTGACTCCTCAATCTGTTCTGGTCCCCTTTGCCTTTTTTTGTCCTCTTCCTGCTTCCCACCTCGCTGCCTGTTCTTAGGTCCCTGGAATCCAAATGAGAATGCTATCACTTTAAAATCCAAAATGGTTGCCACTTGTAAATATTCAAAATGGCTGCACCCTCTGGACAAACAAGAAGGTCAGAGAAAAAAAAAAAAAAACAAGAAAACCTGCAATATCTGGGGATAGGGCAATAAGAGAAAAAAGGCAGAGAAGGAGAATAATGAAGAAAAAAATGGGAAAAATGCAAAAAGGAAAACAAGGAATAAGGTTAACCATGAGCATAAAAGAAGAAAAAATAATTTTGCAACCAGGAACAGGGAAAAGAAAAAAGCTGAAAACTAGGACCTCGGAGGAAGAATAAAGAATAATAGTAAAAAGGACACAAATATTAGTAATAGTAGTACTTTTAAAACAGACAAAAGCAAGCAAACTAAAAACCAGAAAAAAGAAAGAGAGAAAAAAAAATTGGGGAGGGCAGGGCAGGGCACCCAGGCTCCAATGGAGCACACAGAGTGGGATGGAGTTCCTGCGGGCCCAGAAGGTGGGTGGGAGTGGGGCATGGCTGAACCTCCATTCACCAAGCAAGTGTGAGGTATAAGAGTAACAAGGGGAATGTCGCACCTTTTCAGTCGTCCAGGTCCGGAGTGTCCTTGGGGTTACTCAGATATCTTCTTCCGCTTATATAGGTCTTTTTTGTTTCTTGCAGTAGAGTTTTATAGTTTTCTTTGTATTAGTTTTTGTTTCTCTGTTTAGGTTTATTTGTAAGTATTTTATCTATTTGGTAGCAATTATAAATGGTATTGTTTTTCTGATTTACTTTTCAGAGTTCTCTTTTTTAGCGTAGAGGAATCAGACTGATTTTTGTTTCCTGATCTTGTACCTTGACACTTTGCTTAATCTTTCTATTAGTTCCAGTAGTTTTCTTGTTGCGTCTCTAGAATTTTCTATGTGTAGGATATCATCCACAAATAGAGATAGTTTTACTTCTTCCTTACCAATTTTTATGACTTTTATTTCCCTTTCTTACCTTATTACTCTGGCTAGGAATTCTAATATGATATTGCATAGGAGTACTGATAAAGGATATTTTGTCTGGTTCCCATTTGCAAGTGGAATGCTTCCAGTCCGTCTCCATTGAGAATAATGTTGGCTGTTGGTTTTGTGTATACACCCTTAATTATGTTGATGATTTCCCTTCTATTCCTATTTTGCTGAGAGTTTTTATCGTGAATGAGTGTTGGACTTTATCAAATGCCTTTTCTGCTCAGTTGATATGATCATGTTGTTCTTTTGTTTTACTTATTGCTGGATTACATTGATTGTTTTCCTAATGTTGAACTATGCTTGCATACTTAGTACGAATCTCACTTGGTAATGATTTATTATCTTCTTGATATGATGTTAGACTCTGTTTAGGATTTTATTGAGAGTATTTGCATCTGTGTTCATAATGGATATACTGTTTTTGTTGTTAGGTGCTGTCAAGTCAGTTCCAACCCACAGTGAACCTCTGTAGAGCAGAAGGAAACACTGCCCAGTCCTGTTCCATCCTCAAAATTATTGCTATGTATGATCCCATTGTTTCAGCCACTATATAAGGAATGTTGATCTATAATTTTCTTGTCTTTGCTTGGCTTTGGTATCAGGGCTATGCTTGCTTCATAGAATAAATTTGGAAGTATTCCATTCTTTCTATGTTCTGGGCTAGTTTCAGTATAATTTGTACGAGATTTTCTGTGAATATTTGATAGAATTCACCAGTGAAGTTTCC
>NW_006921829.1:4104588-4106289 GCF_000298275.1 Orycteropus afer afer | reverse complement strand
TTTTTTTTTTTTTTTTTTTATGATTTTGAGTTTTGTTCCACATTGTTCTCCTGCTCTATCCAAGATCTCTCACACAGATTCCCCTCCAAGTAGTTGACAATGGTAGCTGGGCACCAACTAGTTCTTCTAGTCTCATGGTTCATATGGGCATGCTGGTGGGACTGTCAAATGATACAACAATTGTGGAATGCAGTATGGAGATTAAAATGTTGCCATTAGAAATACTGTTTGACCCAGCAATTCCATTACTAGGTATATATCCTAAATAAGTGAGAACCAGGACAAGAACAGATATATGCACACCCATGTTCATCCCTTGAACTAATTGCTTTCATGTGTCTTTGTTTTTCTTCATTCCTCTTTGCTCTGGATGAGGAGAGACCCATTGTTGCATCTAGATGGCTGCTTGCAAACTTTTAAGATCCCAGTTGCTACTTGCCAAAGTAGGAAGTGGAACAATGTTTTTGTGTAGTATGTTATACCAGTTGAGCTTGATGTCTCCTGCAACCATGGTCCCAAGCCCACAAATCCATCTACTCCCTCCCTGTGATTAGCTGGCTGTGGCCAAGAAGTGACTACAACCTTGTCCCTTGTCAGCTGTACCATATACCTGAACATTCTTACAGGGCATCCAAATACACTTGTAGATATATTGTCTGCCAACCCTATACATGGTCATAGGCATGATCCCCCCTACATAGACATACCTAATCAGCTTGTCTACCTATCTATCCATCCATAGATCAATGTTTGCCTTAACTGATAATGCAGTACTGTATGTGAAAAATGGTTCATCTTTGTTGTCTGTACTTGCCATACACCTTTCTGTGCCTTCCTTTTCTTTAATGCCACTGTGTTGATCACTCACATTTGGTACCTTGCCCTTCCTTTCACCTGAATCAATACTTGTCTCTACCTACCTATCTAACAGTGTTCCCTTCCTTCCCTTCCCATCCCTGGTAACCAACAAAGAAAGTTTCCTTCCATAGATAAACCTTTTCTTGAATTTTTACAATAATGGACTAATACAATATTTGTCCTTCTGTGATTGCCTTATTTCTTTCAGCATAACGTCTTCCAAGTTTATCCACATTATGCGGTGTTTTATAGATTCTATGTTATTCTTTAGGGTTGCATAGTATTCCATTGTGTGTATGTACCATAGTTTTGCTGTCCATTCTTCTGTTGATGGGCCTGGAGGTTGTTTCTATCTTTTTGCTATTGTAAACAGTGCTGTGATGAACATGGGTATTCATATATCTGTTCTTGTCCTGGCTCTCAGTTCTTTAGGATATATACCTAGTAATGGAATGACTAGGTCAATGGCATTTCTAATGCCAACTTTTTAAGGAATCTCCATACTGCTTTCCACAGTGGTTGCATCATTGGACAGTACTACCAGCTGTGTATGAGCGTTTCAAACTCTCCACATCCTTGCCAGCATTTGTTATGTTTCTGTCTTGTTGAACTTTGCTACTAGTGCTGGGACAACATGGTATCTCATCGGTGTTTGGATTTGCATCTTTCTAATGGCTAATGATTGTGAACAGTTCTTCATGTGTTTGTTGGCCGCTTGAATGTCCTCTTTGGTGAAGTGTCTATTCATGTCTTCTGCCCATTTTTCAATTGGATTGTTTGTCTTTTTGTTGAGGTGATGGAGTTTTCTATAAATTTTAGAGATAAATCTCTTGTCAGATATGT
>NW_006921829.1:4064164-4103702 GCF_000298275.1 Orycteropus afer afer | reverse complement strand
TTGTAAATGGTATTGATTTCCTTATTTCTTTTTCAGTAATCTCTTTGCTGGTGTAGAGGAATCCAACTGATTTTTGGATGTTGATCTTGTATCCTGCCACAATGCTAAATCTCTCAATTAGTTCCAGTAGATTTTGGACTGAGTCTCTTGGGTTTTATAGGTATAGGATCATATCATCAGCAAATGGGGATAGTTTGACTTCTTCCTTAGCAATTTAGATGCCTTTGATTTCCCTTTCTTGCCTTACTACCCTCGCCAGAACTTCCAATACAATATTGAATAGAAGTGGTGATAGAGGGCATCCTTGTATAGTTGCTGTTCACAAGGGGAATGGTTTCTCTCTCTGTCCATTGAGAATAATGTTGCTGTTGGTTTTGCATATATGTCCTTTATTATGTTGAGGAATTTCCCTTCTATTACTATTTTGCTGAGAGTTTTGATCAGGAATGGGTGTTGGATTTTATTAAATACCTTTTCTGCATCAATTGATATGATCATGTGGTTTTTCTTTGTTTTATTTATGTGGTGGATGATGTTGATTATATTTCTAATGTTGAACCACCCTTGCATACCTGTTATGAACCCTACTTGGTCATAATGTATGATTTTTTGGTATGTTATTGGAGTCTATTGGCTATGGCTCTGTTGCATCTATATTTATGAGGGATATTGGTCTATAGTTTTTCATTGCAGTAATGCCTTTGGCTGGTTTTGGTATCAAGGTTATGCTTGTTTCATAAAATGAATTTGGGAGGATTGCAGTCTTTCATTTGTTCTGGAATAGTTTGAGTAGGATTGGTATTAGTTCTCTGAATGTTTAGTAGAATTCTCTGGTGAAACCATTTGGGACAGGACATTTTTTTGGTGGTATTTTTTTTAAATACCTGTTCAATTTCTTCTTTTGTTTTGGGTCTCTTCAACTTTTCCACTCAATTTGTGTTAGTTTATGTAAGTAGTGTGTTTCTAGAAAACTGTCCACTTCTTCCAGATTTTCAGATTTGTTGGAGTATAGTTCTTCATAGTATCCTGATACTATCTTTTTTTATTTCTGTTAGATCTATTGTGATGCTGTCCAATTCATTTCTTATTCATATTATTTGTATTCTCTCCCTCTTTTCCATTGTTAAAATTTCCAGTGGTTTGTCAATTTTACTAATCTTTTCAAAGAACCAACTTCTAGTTTTATTGATTTTTTTCTATTGTCTTTCTATTTTCTGTTTCATTGATTTCTGCTTGAATCTTTATTATTTCCTTTTCTCTGGTGACTGTAGGCTTTTCTTGCTGTTCTTTTTCTAATTGTTGGAGATGTTGGTTTAAGGTGTTGGTTTTGGCTCTTTCTTCTTTTTGATGTGTGTATTTATTGCTATAAATGGTCTCTGATGACTGCTTTTGTTGTTTTCCCAAATTTTGGTATGTTGTGTTTTCATTCTCATTTGATTCAAGGAATTTATTTTGTTATGATTTTGGTGAAAGTTTACAGAGCAAATTCATCTTTCACAGAGATATTCAAGGAATTATTTAATTTCATTTTTTATTTCTTCTGTTACCCAGTTGTTCATAAGATGGGTGTTAATTCAGTTTCCATGTGTTTGCTTTTTTTCCTTTGATCCTCCTATTGTTGATTTCTAATTTCATAGCATTGTGATCTGAGAAGATGCTTTGCAGTATTTCGATATTTAAAAATTTATTAACACTTGTTTTATGGCCTAACATATGGTCTATCTTGGATAATGGTTCATGTGCACTGGAAAAGCATGTATATTGTGCTATTGTTGGACAGAGTGCTCTGTAAATGTCTATAAGGTCAAGGTGGTATGTATTGTTTAGTTCTTCTGCAGCTTTGTTGAGTTTCTTTCCAGTTCTATCTTTCATTGAAAGTGGTGTGTTAAAGTCTCCTATTGTGTCTGTGGAGTCATCTATTTGTCTTTTCAACTCTGTTAAAGACTGATTTATGTTCTTGCGCTCTTTCATTGGGTACATATATATTTATTATGATTATATCTTCTTGTTTGATTGAGCCTTTAACCATTACATAAGGTCTTTGCTTGTCTCTTATGCTGGTTTTTGTCTTAAAGTCAATTTGATCAGAAATTAATATATCCACTCCTGCTCTTTTTTGGTTGCCATTTGCTTGAAACATCATTTTCCAACCTTTTATTTTTAATCTATTTTTGTCTTTGCCTCTAAGGTATGTCTCTTGTAGACAGCATGTTGACAGATTGTGTTTTCTTATCCATTCTGAAACTCTCCATCTCTTGAGTAGTGCATTTAGTCCATTTACATTTAGTATAATTATCAACATGTATGAATTTGTTACTGTCATTTTTTTTTTTCATGGTGTTCCTGGTTTCTTTGTCCTTATAATTTTCTGTGCTGAGCTTATTTTGTTTACAAATCATGTTATCATTTCCTTCATTGTTGTTGTTTTAGTATTTGCTTAATATTTGTTTTTGTCCTGTTTTTTATTATGATATACAGGTTTATCACTTTACTTTGAAGTTACCCAGTGATTTAAATTTTTTCTCCCTGAGTTTAGAACAGTCTATTCTACCTTACAACTCTCTTGACTTCCTTACCATTTAGAAGTTCTGTAACTGCATAATATTTTCCCTCTTTTAATTTGTAGTTGTCCTCATATGTCAATCAGTGTCTCTGGCTCACTGTTTACAATCTTTTAAGTTTATTTTACTTTGTATACTTCCATAACTGGGTTGGTTTCTAAATATGTCATCACGTGTGTTAATGGTCAGTGGTTGTTTGCTATTATTGTATCTCTGTTCAAAGGACTCCCTTTAGTATGTCTTGTAAGGTTGGTCTGCTTTTAATAAATTCCCTTAATTTCTGTTTATCTGCAAGTCTCCTCACAATCATATTTGAGCAAAAAATTTGCTGGGTATATAGTTCCTGGTTGGAAATTTTTCTCTTTTTGAGTTTTATATATATCATCCCATTGTCTTTCACTCGCATGGTTTCTGCTGAGAAATCAGTGCTTATTCTTATTGGTTGTCCTTTGTAAGTAACTTTTTGTTTTTCCTGTGCTGCTTTAAGGATTCTTTCTTTGTCTTTGATTTTGAAGAGTTTGATGATGATATGTCTTGGTGATTTTCTTTTGGAGTCTAACATGTTTGGGGTTTCTTGGACTTCCTAAATGGATATATTCTCATCTTTCATCATATCAGGGAAATTCTCTTTCCAGAAATCTTGGACAATTTTCTCATGGTTTTCTTTTTATCTTTTTGTTGTGGAATTCCAATTACACGTAGGTTATTCCTTTTGATGGGAGCTCTGGTAGCATAGTGCCTAAGGCACTTGACTGCTAACTAGAAGGCTGGTGGTTCAAACTCACCAGGCATTCCTTGGAAGAAAGATTGGGCAATCCACTTCTGTAGTGGTACCTCCTCGGAAACCCAAGGAGGGGTCGCTATGAGTCAGGTCTGACTCAACAACAACATTCCTTTTGATGGTATCTCACATGAATCTTAGTCTTTCTTCATTTTGTTTTGATCTTTTTTCCAATTGATCCCTTTCCAGAAATGTATTGAGGTATTTGTCTTCAATCTCATTAATTCTGTCTTCCATTGATTTGATTCTACTCCTTTGCCCTTTCAATATGTTATCTATTTCTGAAAATTTAGTTTTAATCTTCTGGATTTCTATCTGTAGATTTTGTATCATTTCTAATTTTTCATTTATTTTGTCATTTTTTTCTTCTATTATCTTTCAAATTTTTTCTATGGTTTTGTCTGTGTTTTCCTTAGTGTTGTCAGTGTTTTTCTTGATCTGTCTCTCAATCCATTGAAGGTACCTAAATATAATTCTTTTGAATTCCTTCTCATGGAGTTCTAATGTGGCTTTACTCAGGGATGTGTTATGGGTCTATATCCTGGTTCCTTGTTTCTACTGCTTTATCTTCCTTCTTGTGTGGACTGTAATGGTCTGTTGTCTCTGAGACATTGTGACTTTGTTGTATTTATATTTAATTGGTGATTGTATGTTGGAGTAATTTGCCAAGATTTTAATTTTCTTTTCTTTTCTTCTTCTCTTTTTTTTTTTTTTTTTTTTTGGATGTACCTGAGTAAACAGAGTACTGTGCTTTTTTATTCTCTAGTTGGCAGCACTTATGCACTCGCCACCTGTCTCCTGGTGGATGTGATAGAGAATGAGAGTGGCTGCACAGATCTCTGTTAACTGTTTATGAAGAGTAGCTAAGGGTGAGTCAGGCTCTTATTGGTGGCCGTGTATCTTTGGCCAGTTGGTGCAGAAGCAAGTGGTGATGCTCACTCAGTAAGTGAAGTTGAAAGAGATGTGGATGTGGTTGTGTCATATAGGAATGGTTGCTGTCTCCTCAGTTAGATGAAGAACAATAAAAGTATCATCATATATATTTAAACTGTCAGTTTAGATATCCTAAATGGTCACTTGTAAACATTCAAAATGGCTGTGCCCTCTGGAAAGCCAAAAGTCCACAGCTCAGCCTGTCTCCCTTTCTCTACTTTCCCTTTTATTCACCAGCCACCAGTGCAGTCCTTCATGCAGAACCTGGCTAGTAGGGCCAATTTTTAGGTTACTTCTTAGGTCCTAACACCACTTCTCAATATCCAAGTTGTCTGAGGCATCAGGATCATTGACAGTCCACAAGTCCATATGTCTCCTTTTTCAGTATTTTCATGCAGGTTCTTCTACTACTAGTTGGAGTTTAGTCCACTTCTGTATCCTTCTTTTTTTGAAAGGGTGCAGGACTCCAGGATTATCTTCTGTATCTGTGTTAGTTGGTTCCTCTTTTCTTTGTTGAAGAGGATCTGTGTAGTATGTCTGCCTATTCTGCCATCTTACCAGAGCCTGATTGTAATATTTTTAAATTCTCTTTTTTTATTTCCTCTATTACCCAATATTTTTAAGCAATTTTTAATTCAGTCTCCATATATTTGATTATTTTTACTTGTTCTTCCTGTTATCTATTTCTAATTTTATAGCATTGAGATCTTAGGAGATGCTTTGTACTATTTAAATGTTTTTAAATTTATTGGGGTTTACTTTGTGGCCTAACATATGGTATATTCTGGGGAATGATCCATTTGTGCTGGAAAAGAAAGTATAAGATGCTGTTGCTGTGTGGAGTGTTCTGTAGATATCTATGAGGTCAAGTTGTTTGATTGTGTTGTTTAGATCTGTATCTTTGTTAAGCTTCTTTGTAGTTCTGTTCTTCATTGAAAGTAGTATGTTGCAGTTTCCTACTATTATTGTGGAGTTGTCTATTTCTCTTTTCAATTTTGTTAAAATTTGTTTTATGTGTTTTGGGGCTTTTTCATTTGATATGTAAATATTTATTATGGTTATGTCCTCTTGTTGGATTGGCCCTTTAATCATTATAGGGTACCCCTCTTGTCTCTTATGCTGGTTTTTACCTTACAGTCTATTTTATAAAAACTTAATATTGCCATTCTTATTTTTTTGTTGGTTCCCATTTGCTTGATATGTATTTTTTTGTATCCTTTGATTTTTAGCTTATCTTTTCTTTGTGTCTAAGATCATTTTTAGGCAATATATTGATGTCATGTTTTCTTATCCATTCTGCTACTCTCTGTCTCCTGACTGGTGCATTTATCCCATTTATATTCAGTGTAATTATTGATGGGCATAAATTCATTGCTGTTATTTTGTTGTGTATTTATTTTTGTGGTGTACTTGGTAAAGTGGAGGAATGCCCCCAGCAAGATGGATTGACAGTGGCTGCAATGATGGGCTCAGGTATAGCAAGGATTGTGAGGCTGGTGCAAGATCAGGAAGTGTTTCATTGTATATAAGGTCACTAAGTGTTGGAGCCAACACATCAAGACCTAACAACAACAACAACAATTTGGTTTTCTATGTATTTTTCTGTACTGACTTTATTGTGTTTATAGATTTTCTTTTTCATTTCTTTCATTGTTGAGTTTTGGTTTACTTAGTTTTATGATTTTCTTCTTTTTTATTATGATTTTATTATTTCTTCTTTTTTATTATTTTCTTCTTTTTTATTAATAAGAAGGCTTATTGATTTTCTTTGTGTTTATTGTGTAATTTATTTTTGTCTTCTTAAGTTTAAACAGTCTGTTCTATCTTGATAATATCTTGACTTTTCCATTTGGAAATTCTGTAACTACACCATTTATTCCCTCTTCTTGTTTTCTAGTTGTTGTCACTTACAGATTGTTGTTTCTGGTTCCCTATTTTCAGTCTTGATGGTTTATTTTTGAAAACTCTTTATCTTGGTTGGTTTCTTGGGATGTCATATGTCTTAATCTCAAGTTGTAGTCTGACATTGTTGGTTCTCTGTCTGAAGGACTCCCTTTCATATTTCTTATAAGGTTGGTCTGTTTTTTACAAATTCCCTTAATTTCATTTTATCTAGAAATGTCCTAATTTGCCATTGTTTTTGAGGGACTATTTTATTGGATATATAATTTTTGGTGGTCATTTATTTTTTTTTATTTCAAGGTTTTGTATATGTGATCCCATTGCCTTCCTGCCTGCAAGGTTTCTGCTGAGATATGAGTTTAGTCTTACTCATTGCCCTGTTTAGATAGTATTTTGTTTTTCCTGAGCTGCTTTCAGGATTATTTCTTTGTCTTTGGTTTCGGAAAGTGTGTTTATGTTATGTCTTGATGATTCTTTTTTGGAGTCTATCTCATTTGGGATTCATTGAGCTTCTTGAATGATTATTCTTTTATCTTTCATGATATTAGGGAAGTTTTCTGCCAATAAGGACTGCCAGAAGGATGGGAAGAAAAAGGAAAAAGGAAAAACAGTGTGGTGGCAGGTACAAGTGGTTGCTGTCTTCTATGAATGCACACTGCCCACCACAGAGGTGGTAAGTGTGTGTTGCATGATTTGTGGAAATATGCTGAAGACATCCAGGGAAGCAAAGTGGCTACAGGAGTTGGGAGGCAGTCTGGACAGACCACAGATTGGCAGCTTGAGGGCTGTCACCTGCCACCATGTGGGTAGAAGTTTAGGGAAGCCACACCTCTGGTCAATGTGAGGGTGTGGGAGTAAGGAAGAAGAGCACACACCTCTGGTCACTGATCACTGGTGTGGGCACTGGGGTACTCCTGTGTGAGTGAGGTCTGTTATCTAGTTCCTGTCTTGATTCAATGCAAGGGTGGGGGCACTTGGAGTCCTATGTCTCTAAGTGCCACACAACAGGGCTTCCCCTCCATGTGTGTCCCTAACTCAAATGATCATGGACCACTACTTTCTTTATTTATTGACTCCCTCCCTGCTTTGTGGCCACCTGAATCTCTGAAGTCCTTGCCTGCTTTCCTTCACTTTCCTTCCTTAGATCTAGGTTATGTTCTCCTCATCTCTTCACCTTGTTTCACTCAGGATTTCTGTCCCCTACATCTCTATTTATTGGAGATCCTGTTAAATTTTCTTCCTGTGCTCCTTACCCAGGAACAATGTTTCCAATATCTCAAAATGGCCACTCTGTGCATCCACTCTATGTCTTTCCTCATTCACTGAATTTTGCTCAGGTCTTTCTTTCAAACAGTGTTCTAATTCTTTATCCTTTCATTTGACATGTATGGTTCCAGGATTATCATTTGTATCTGTATCACTTGGTTTCTTGGGTCTTTGTGGTAGAGGGGTGGTGTGGAGTGTCTAACTAGGTTGCCATCTTAGTTCTACCTTTGTGAAAAAGTCTTTGAAAGGCCCTAGGAAAGCTCTATGTTCTGCTCCTAGAGGTTTCTCCATCCAAACAGACTTGGGGGATCTGGAGCTTTATTGGAAACCAAGGACTTTCCATGGCTCAAAGAAGCTTTTGTAACTGTTTTGTATAGGGTCTCCCTTTGAAAGGCTTCCATCTTTTTATTCAGCTTGATATTTTAGTTGGCTTGGGATCACTTTGGCTAGAGTTTTTGCCTTTTCTTAGGTTATTTTCTGAAGAACAAAGTTACTCTTTCATTCCTCTATGCAGAGGTTCCAGAGAACCCCCTGGCTGTATTGGGTCCTTCATTCCTCTTCAGCCTTCCCAATGTTCTCTTCTCTCTTTTTGGGGAGAGATGATCAAGATGGTCAAGGATTTACTTACCATTCTTGTGAGAACATTTCTCTGAACCAGTGGATATTTTGCTGGTTACATTAAAAGGAACTAGTAGGAATACCCTAGTAGGATACCCTCTAAAATTTTCTGCCTCACATATTTTGATAATTTATGATCCTTCAGACTTCATTCATCATCAAACACTATGTTATATGATTTTTTGACAATTAGGTGTCAGGTCACTGTAGGGAGGTAGATAGATGTTAGTCAGGATGCAAGGTTTACTTTCTTTTGGAAGAGATGGAGACATCATTGGCCACAGGCAGACATTGAAGCCATCCAAGTACTCACTTTTATTGGTGATAGGACTGTTGTGCTTCCCTCTTCCAGTGTGATCTGGTGGTCTTCTATCACTCCTTCAGTGTCTAACATTGGGAATTTTGAACTTAACTCTGGAATTTTAAATTCCCTCTGTTCCTTTGCATTGCTGTGTTTGCTTTGCCGAGAAGCTGTTCTCTATGTTTCTTACTCCAACTGATTCCCAATTTTGATCTACTCAGAGAGAAGTCTTCAAAAGGAGTTCTAGAATGTTATGGATTAAAAAGAAACTGCTTGGAGGGTTTTTTTTTTTTTTTGAGTGTAGTAAAAGCAGTATGACAAACACTGTTATGGGAATGCAGATTGGTACAAATTTTCTGGAGAATCATATGGAAAAATATTTGGGGAACCTTAAAATTTGCTTACCTACAAATCTGCCTTCCAGAATGTTATCCAAATGAAATAAGGAGGAACTAGATATTTATTTATAATAATTTCATTGTGAGTAATTAACATAGTTATGTAATCCAAATAGTAATTTGATGTATACTAAGTTGAACTATATGAAATTACTAATAAATTACTAATAGTTGTTACCCTACAAAATAGTATTTTTATGTTTTATCCTAATAAATTATGGCAGTCACATGATAAATTTCAATATAGGTATTGAAAATCATGCCTTAAAGAATAATTAATGTTCATGAATAAAATGCTATGTTAAAATGGTAGAATATAAAATAAGATACATAGCATACCCTTGATTTTATTTTATTGAAATACACATTGTGTATATATGCATATATATTATGACAAGAAGTAAACACTCATGTCAATAGTAGTTCTCTGGATGTTTGGACTAATTTTAATACTTTTTTTTTAACTTTTGTCTTTATACTTTTTTGTCTTTCACAAGTTTGTGTGGTTATAATAATATAATTATATAAACAAGACCCCTCCCATATTTTGAATTATTTCCATAGGACCTATTCCCAAAAGGAATCACTGTTAGTTTGGGGAGGTGGGACAGAGAGAGAATGAACTGGAGGCTAAATGATGCCTATGTACTTCTTAAGAACCTCACACCTAGGCCTTGGCAATATTTCGAAGTGCTGGAAAAAACACCGTCCTAATACTGTTTCTTGTTAATAGAAACATTATCATTTCCCACAGTTCTGATTCCAAGGGAGCAGCATTTTAAAAGCTTAGCTCAGGTGGAACAGCTTAGCGTTTGCATTCCTGCTAGCCCTCAGAGAAAAATGCACTGAATCAGATAAAAATGTTGCCAATCTGTCAGCACACATAACTTCCCAGTTCTCATTATTCCTTTGTCCAGGTAACATTTGTGTGCCTGTGTCTTTTTAGTGTTCGCTTGGCATAAACTCACCTGGAAGCCAAAGAGCTGAGGGGTTCAGACTAAGAAGATGCTCTGCTGGGCTGTCCAGAGCCCTTTTATGTGTAAAGAAGTGTGACCTGCATGGTGGTGAGCACCAGTCTGATGAAAGAAGCTTTGTGTTCTCTCCACCCACTGGTAAAACATGGATTGGAAGAATACTGCCTCTTCGTGGAGAAAGCTTTGGTGTCTGGACACATGACAAGTCTCAGAAGCTTTGATCTGACTTTAAATTGATTACTCATCTTGTGTGAATGCAGGCAGATATCAAGCAGTCAGAGGACAACATAAGGGCAGCATTCCTTAGCACCACTGATGTTTGGGAGATCAACCACCTCCATCCTTCAAACCAGGATTCACTCACTTGAAATGGATAGCTGCAGTGTGCCTGGCCCAGCTAGGGGCTAAGTCAAACCAGTTAAAAGAGAACTTGGGATGGAGGGAGCTTTCACTGGGGCTAGTAACAGTTGTATGGCAAAAACTCAGGAGAAATTAGGTACTCTGGTTGCTTATCTACAAGCTTTTATGGAGCTTCTGCTATGTATCAGACTTTAGGCTTGGCCTGGAAACAGCAACCAATGAAAATATGTTTTCTACCTTCAACGAGTTCACGTGCCTGGATGAGACAGGCAAATAGATGGATCATTTAGAACCCAAGAGAGACAATGACACAAGAGGAATAAATAGGGTATGATGGGAAATGCAGAAGAGAGAAGTTCCAGCTGTCCCCTGGGCTTGAGGAGGCGTTCAGAAGAGGTAAGGCTTGAGCTAGGTGCTTATGGATAAGTGGCCTGTTGACAGGTTATTGAAGGAAGGAAAGGACATTCCCTTTCTTGGAGGGATAGCCAAAACTGCAAAACTGGAGCAGTGAGAGAGGGCCATTTTTCTGAACATTGGGCAAATGTTTTTGCAGACCACTGAATTGTTTCAGCTACCTTGTTATAAACTTTTACAGCAGAATTAGGAGTTACTTTAAGGAAATAAATGGTAGGATACCTGAATCCAATGTGCAGAGTGTGCTTTTCCTTCATCCTGATTTTTCCTTTTTTTCTTTTAATTTTTTTAAAAATAATAACTTTATTGTTGTTGTTAGTTAGTTGCTGTTGATTTGGTTCCTTCTCATAGCAACCCCATGTACAATAGAGTGAAAATTGCCTGGTCCTACACCATCCTCACAATCATTGCTGTGCTTGAGCCTGCCATTGAAGCCACTGTGCTAATCCATTGTTTTGAGAGTCTTTCCCTTTTTTGCTGACCTTCTACTTTACCAAGCACGATATCCTTCTCCAGAGACTGGTACCGCTTGTGAATATAACCAAAGTACAAGAGACAAAATCCACCCACTGCCCTATGCTCCATTCTCACTTCTAAAGGGCATTCTGGCTGTACTTATTCCAAGACAGATTTGTTCATCATTCTGGCAGTCCATGGTATATTCTATATATTTTTTGCCAATATAAAAATTCAAATTCATCAATTCTTCTTCGATATTCCTTATTCATTGTTCAGTTTTCACAAGTATTTGAGGCTCTTGATAATTTCATGGCTTGGATCAAGCACACCTTACTCTTCATAGTTACATTTTTGCTCTTTAACATTTGAAAGTGGTCTTTTGCAGCTTTGCCCAGTGCAATACACCATTTGATTTCTTGGCTGATGGTTCCTTGGGCATTGATTGTGGATCCAAGTAAAATGAAATCCTTGACAACTTTAATATTTTTTCTATTTATCATGATGTTGCTTTTAGTTTTCTTTATATGGAGGTGTAATCCATACTGAAGCCTGTAGCCTCTGATCTTCATCAGTAAATGCTTCAAATCATCCTCACTTTCAGCAAGCGAGGTTGTGTCATCTGCATATCTCAGCTTGTTAATGAATTTCCTTCCAATCCAAATAAGTTTATTAGTTATTTTTTAATTATGAAAATGACTCAAGCTTTTATTAAAATTGCAAACAATGCATGAAAATATAAGGAAAAAGGAAGGATCATCTTAAATCTTTCAACCTATCATCATTGTTAGCTTTTTGTGGAAAATCCTTCCAGATATCCTTATATACACACACATAGAAACACTTTTACAGAAATGGCATACAATTTAATCTAACAGACATTCTTATTGTCCTAGGACCGTGCAAGACATTCAGCATACAGCAATGAATAAGGTGGATAGGGTCTCCCTGACTAGTGGAGTTTCACTCCCAGTCTTAGCATAGGGCAGACTCCATCCAAGAAAGGAAAAGATGATTACAAAACCACATGTATAATAAAAGCCCTTCCCATTATGGATTTTAGCAGAAGCTGGTTTCTCTGTCTAGATTGCTATCTCTCTCCCTCATACATACTAGGGGCAGGTAGTCAAGAAATGTTTAATGGGAGCATATTTTCTATGGTACGGATAAAACATTAATTCATTGTTATTTTTAACCAATAGTTCATGGATAGAATTTTAGGTTGTTTTAATTTTTTCTATTATAAATAATTCTCACAGGTGTGAGTCAAGTCTGTTCCAGTTAGACTGCAATAGCTGGGCACTGCTCCTGCAACCTGTTGGACACCTTGCTTCCCCCCTGTGTGGGTTCCCAGGGGCCACAGGCCAGGCCACTGTGGCCACAAGCACCAGACATCTAAAAAAGTGTCTGACATTTTTAACTCCCCCAGTGATGATGAAGATTTCATCAGCTTCTGAGATGATGTTCCCATGGAAACCATCTCATCAGAAGAGAGCTGTGATAATTTTGGCTCACCAGAGTCAGGGGAAAAAGATGTGTATTTCCATTCCAAGTACTTCACCAAAGAGCTGAAAAGAATTTTTGTAGAGGACATTGACTCAGAGATGGAAGATTTTGAAGGAGTTTCACAGAGCAATCTGAACGTAAACAGTGACCCAGAAATAATGCTTGTGGAGTGATATTTAAGTGCTGACAGCAAAGCATCTTTAGTGTGTGAGGAAGAGGAAGATGATGAAGAAGAAAAGGCCACAACTAGAAGCAGCAAGCCTAGAAGAAGCAGTATCGGTCATCAAGCAGCTTATCAGTTCCCCACCAAGAAATTTGAAAATCAATTAGATAAATAAAACAGTTCCTCTCAGCCATCACATTCTAGCTCATGCTTACAGGACAATAACATGACAGTTCTTGGGAAACAGAAAAGCCTCAGATGAAGGAAACAAAGAGAAGATTCTGCCTCTGAATCTGAGAATGACTCCATGGACAAGTGCCAGGAGAGCTCGGATGCCCTACTGAAAAGGACCGCGAACATCATGGAGAACAAAGCCATATTTGTTTTATTCATCATTACTGTTGAATTGGATTCTATATCGGATTTATTCCCAGGAGGAACCCCAAAGTCAGCTTGGAAAATCACGTGGCAAGCCTTCTTGGAGGGACAGATCTGATGACTGTGTATGAAGGTTATGCAGAGTAGGATGCCTCCAGAGAAGTTTGTCCTGGAGAACTTCACTGTCTCAAACACTGTTTGAAGAAGAGTTTTATAGTTTCAGAAGAAGGAAGAGTATTTGTAGGGGGATATGCCAGTGGTATAGACGATGTCACCACGTCTCTTCTTTTTGGCCATTGGAGGACATCACTGAAGAGGGCTTAGAAAATGTGGCCATAACTGAGGTAAAATGTATGATAAAGTTCCAGGTGACACTAGCTATCAGTGTCATCGAACACCACTGACACCAAGACAGTGTGTAGGAATCAGAACTGCAGTACAGTGAGAGGGCATTTCTGTGGGCCATGACTGTGGAACCGCTACAGGGAGGGTGTCAGATCTGCTCTGCTGGACTCAAGTTGGATGTCCTCCTTGCCCTGTGATCTGCAATTGCAGATACCGTTCAAAGTGTGACTGCTGATGTGTCATAGGGATCCTCACTCATTTGGCCAAGTTTTATAGTTTCAGTAATGTTAAGGAATATCTGGAAAGCTTAGAAAAGCAGCTGCTAGACAACTAAGAGAAAAAGAACCAGTCAACTCACTGTTGATTATTCCAGCAAGACATATCATGCCACTGTGCCTAAGATTTCTTTCAGTTGTGCTTTTATATAGAAATTCTTTGTAGAGTATATTTCAAAAGATTTCTTAGGCAAAGAGCAAAGCAGAGGAATTTATGTGTCTGTATATGCATACTTGTTTGTATATTGAATTGTTAAAGGTATTTATGTATGAAGAAAGCACAATTTAAATGAGGTGGAGTAAAAATCCAGGTAAGTTACAACAGAGAAAACATTGCATAAGTAGCTCCTTTGACATTGTTTAACTATCTTGCCTTCATCTTTTACTTCCCACACAATCTAACTTTAGGCACAGTTTTTGTAGGGATTATATATACTCTTTAGTTTATCTTGTCATGAATGCCCATAATATCAAACCAATCCGCTCTGGGACACTGGAAATTTATACTGAAGAACTTTCCTCTAAATTGCAAAGTGCAATTAACCACATAATTCTAGCATACTAGAGTTTTATTTTTATTAAATCTTGAATGAACAAAAGTAGACCAATATTCTATAGACACTGGAGGCTCAGCACTGATGGCCAGCAGGAGTGTCTGCCTCTTCATTCAAGACTTGTCTGCATTCTGGGGCTGACTACTGTTATGATTTCAAATAATGATAGTGAGTAATTTTCAATTTTTTTAAATTCTGCTCTTCAATATCCACAAACACTGAAGCCTCACTTAATGACAGAGATTGCCAGCCATGTTGTTTCTGAGGCTGTGTGCACATTCATTGGAACCTTGAAGAGATATTTTGTTAAAGGGCAAGTGTCATGGTGTTTCAGAGGGGCACTGGAGATGAAAATAATTTCTGAATGTTGTTGTTGTTGTTAGGTGCCGTCGAGTTGTTTCTGACTCATAGCGACCCCATGCACAGCAGAACGAAACACTGCCTGATTTCGTGCCAGATCTATGATCCCTGATATACTTGAGCCCATCATCGCAGCCACCATGTCAATCCATCTCATTGAAGGCCTCCCCCTCTTTCGTTGACCCTCCACCTTACCAAGCATGACATCTTTCTCCAGTGAATGGTCCCTTCTAACAACATGACCAAAGTAAGTGAGACGAAGTCTGGCCATTCTCGTTTCCAAGGAGCATTTCAGATGCACTTCCTCCAGGACAGATCTGTTAGTTCTTTTAGCAGTTCATGGTACTTTCAGCATTCTTCACCAGCACCACAATTCAAAAGCATCAACTCTTCTTCAGTCTTCCTTATTCATTGTCCAGCTCTCACATGCATATGAGGCGATTGGAAATATCATGGCTTGTGTCAGGTGCACCTTAGTCCTCAAGGGGAAACATCCTTGCTCCTCAGCACTTGAAACAGTTCCTTCTCAAGTCTGGCCATTCTTGCTTCCAAGGAGCATTCTCGCTGCACTTCTTTCAGGACATATTTGTTAGTTCTTCTGGCAGTCCATGGTACTTTCAGTATTCTTTGTGAACACCACGACTCATATAAAATAGATGTGATTTGTCAAGTGTGTCATTTATGTCCTCCAAAACTTCTGAATAGGTTGCCAGTATTCTTCTACATTTCCTCTTTTATCTCTCTCTCTCTTTTTTTTTCTGCCTTTTGAGGATGATGTTTAATAGAATTAATGCACATGTAAGTTACTGAAAAATTATGTAAGCTGAAAAAAAAATTCTGCAACAAGCATTCATTTATACACATCTTGACCACTTGTTTTAGAACAGAATTATGTAGATCAAAGGGCATGCATATTAAATTTTTTGATCTATGTTGCCAAATGTAGCTTTCTGAAACATTCTATAAAAAGTATATAAAGTACCATTTTTCCATGCTCTCACCAACACTAGGAATCATCAATTTATAAAATCTTTGACCAAGAAATAAAATCATATTGTTATAATTTATTTTTATTTGTTACTAGTTAGGTTGATCATTTTTCATCTTTTTATCCTTTTCCTTTGTGAAGGTCCTGTTCATATCATTTTCACACTTTCTTTTTCCTTATTGGGATACCTTTTTATATTAATGATTTGCAAGTACACTTAAAATATTGCAAATATTTTTTCTATGTTGTCATTTGACATTTGTTTTTACAATTATTTTGGCCACAGAGATATTAAAACAAATCAATGTTGTCAAACCTAACCACCTTTTATTTTTCTTTTTATGACATTTCTCTTCGTCCAATTTTGATCATATTTTCTCCTGGATTGAACCTGACTGAATCTGAGGCTTGGATGAAAGATGGCTAAGAATACCTTCTAGTAAGTCAGGGAAAGGGCTGTATTGGTAAAAGTGGGGAAATGTCTAGAGAATGTGTCTAAGATACAAAGATACAATTTTTCTGTTTTCCTTATAGGTTCAGGTTTTCCTGTAGGTCTTCCATGGTTTTAGGACAGAATGAGGGCAGGTATGTATAAGAGGGCCTTCCCTAAACACATGGAATGAAAAAAAAACTACCTCTTCTCAAAGAAGGAGACCTCTGTGAGTCCCAGTGTGGAGAGAGTGGTGCTAAGAACTGAAACGACTTTAATAGGAAGGATTGAAGTATACTCAAATAGAAGATAAAATTTGAGATTGTAGTTATTGTTGTTGTTAGGTGCCATTGGCTCTGACTCATAGTGATCCTGTGTACAACAGAATGAAACATTGCTCAGTCCTGTGCCATCCTCACAATCACTGCTATGTCTGAGCCCATTGTTGCCCACTGTGTCAATCCATCTCATTGAAGGCCTTCTCCTTTTTAGCTGACCTCTTCACTTTACCAAGCATGATATCCTTCTCCAGGGAATGGTCACTTCTGACAACATGAAGAAAAGTAGGTGAGATGAAGTCTGGCCATTCTTGCTTCCAAGAAGCATTCTGGCGGCGTTTCTTCCAGGACAGATTTGTTAGTTCTTCTGGCAGTCCATGGGACTTTCAGTATTCTTCACCAACACCACAACTCATATAAAATAGATGTGATTTGTCAAGTGCGTCATTTATGTCCTCCAAAACTTATGTAGTAGATAATCTATCTTGCCCACATTTTATACATATTAAAAACAAACAAGCTTTACAGAATTGAAATGACTGGTCCAAAGACATATAGATAGAAGAAGGCTCTGACTTCTCATCTGAGCTATAGGAAGCTACAGCTAATAAACCAAAAACAACAACAACAACAACAAAACCCTCATTCTCATCGAGTTGATTCCAATGTATATAGCAATCTGCTTTGGGTTTCTGAGGCGGTAAATCTTAACGGAAGTAGATTGCCCAGTCTTGGTTCTGTGGAGTGGCTGGTGGGTTTGAACTGCCAACCTTCTGCTCAGCAGTCAAATGCCTTAGGCACTATGTCACTAATAGCACTAGCAAAAAGCTACTGCAGCACAATGAATTGCTTCTATATGACTTTTCTAGCCATGGTCTTATAACATCCACAAAATGATTGACTGGACTATAATCCTGCAAGTGATTTGTTGATTTCCTATGAATAATGACTTGAAAATCCACCCAGTAAGATTAGGCCTCAGTAGCATGGTGACCATATGGCTTGGGTGGGACAGTGTAGCATGACAGGATCCAGTAGAAGATGCCTAGAAGGATCTAGCATCAGAGGCTCAGGAGATCCTGTGTAGGGTTCTTCCCAATGGTGAAGCAAAATGCAGTGAGTCCCAGCAGCAGAGCAGAAGTCTTAATAGCTATGCAGACCCTTTGGGCAACATGGTGGTTGCCAGAGGCAGAGCTGACATGAACACCCCATTCCCTAAACCACAGCATGCCTGCCCAGCAACATAAAATGGACAAGGATAATTTGGGTGAAGGGTAAGTGTTGCCCCTTTGAGAATCTGTTGTTATTATTGACTGTTTGCTCTGTATAAATAATAATGGCTTTCACTTTGTCAGCACTGTGTAAGTGTCTTGTTTGTCTGGCTGGATCATAGATGAACATAGCACCCATAGAATGGTTGATGCCAGTGGGTGTATGTGTCTCACTCCCAGCAGTCTTATGGCTGCCTGGAAATTTGAGGCGCAATCTGCCTGCATATGCAATGAAGATATAGGCAGACAGACAAGCAGCTACTATTGTTGAGTGTTTGTCTTAAAAGGCATTATGCTAAGTACTTTACATACCTCACCTCTTTTAACATTACAATATGAAGTATATATTTCCATTTTAAAGATGAGAACAATGAAGCCCAGAGCAGCTAAATAAAGTGCCGCAGGTCATACTACAAGTTGCCAAATCAAGAATTGAACCTTAACTTTCTGACTTCAACATCTATTCTTCTAATCACTATAGTTTCCACCACACCATGCTGCTTGCTCCCAACATGTTTTATGAATTAGCAGTCTTCTTTGGGAGCATTTAACACTGTATTTTCCCTCTTTGAAGGTTATATCCCTGTTATCTTTTCTTCTTGAAAAAAAAAAAAAATTAATAACTGCTAAACGGGGAACAGGAATAATTTATACAATTATCAGGCAATCTCAGGTTGTTAAGTGTGATCAAAGTACATGGAAAAGTTAATAAGAGAGTGAGTGTTTAATTACTTAACTACTAATGATTTTCCAGGGATCGAACCATTGTTTTTTTTTAATATTTAAAAAAAACTAACCTCCCATGTACCTGTTTGTGTCTTCCACTTCCTCAATGCCACTGTGTTGATCACTCACATTTAGTATATTGCCCTTCTCTTCACCCAAATCAATACTTGTCCCTATCTATGAACATTTTCTATTAAGTCAATTGGACTTAATAGAAGTCTGCTGTGAGGCAGCAGAGTTTGGGCACTCCAAAGGTCACTGCATTCGTGTCACCATTATTGATTCCACAGTGAACTTTTATTAGACCATACATCCTCTCTTTTAGAAGGCATGAGTAACAAAATGGTTGCCATCTACCTCTCCACCCCCCAAAAATTGTGTCTTCTCCATCCTACCCTGTAACTGGAACTTTTTTCTATGATGTACTTACATTTTCTTTTAATTGGTGACCATACTAGAAAATGTTTTCCCAAACTTGGTCATATATTAAACGAGTAGATAAAGGTTGAAATTCAGATTTCAAAAAATCTTTTGTTTAAATTATTTATTTTTGCCTTTGTTGACAATATATACAGCAAAATATACAACCATTCAACAATTTCTATGTGTACTTTATATTTGGGCATTTTCTCTATCTCTCTTTCTTAACACATATCCTTATCAGACTGTTAATACTCTTAGAAATGTAATGACCAATGTGAACTTTCCTCTTGTAACAAATCTACTGAACACTGCCCACTGCTTGATTAGTGTTATTAAATTTAACACAAGCCGAATCATAGAACCTTTTACACTTTTTCCCAGTTTCTGTGTGTGTATGGAGAGTATCTTTTTTCCTTTATATCTATCTATCCATCTATCTATCAATGGTATTGAAGGGAGAAGTCTGAACTGCACTGAAGGAATTGGTGGAAAGCAATGCTGCACAGATTGATGGAATATCCATTCAGATGTTTCAACAAATGGATGCAGCACTGGAGGTGATTACTTGTTTATGCAAAGAAATTTAGAAAACTGCTACCTGGCCAACTAACTGGATAAAAGCAATATTTGTGCCCATTCCACAGCAAAGTGATCTAACAGAATGTGGTAATTATCAAACAATATCCTTAATATCACATACAAGTAAAATTTTGCAGAAGATATTAAAAAAACAATTAAAAATGGAGCTCTGGTAGCATAGTTTCTAAGGCACTTGACTGCTAACCAGAGGCTGGCAGTTCAAACCCACTAACCAGTCCGAGGAAGGAAGGTTGGGCAATCTACTTCTGTAGTGATACTGCCTCGGAAATTCAAGGAGGGGTCACTATTGACAGGGAAATTCCAGAAATGCAAGCTGGATTTACAAGAAGATGTGGAACGAGGGACATCCACTGCTGACTTCAAATGGATGTTGGTTGAAAGTAAAGAACAGCAGAAAGATATTTATGTTTTATTCACTATGCAACAGTTTCAACTGTGTGGATCAGAACAAATTATGGATAACCTATGGATAACATTGCAATGGGAATTCCAGAACACTTAATTGTGCTCATGATGAACCTGTACATAGACCAAGAGGTGCTACTCAAACTGAACAAGGTGATGCTGTATGTTTTTAAAATCAGGAAGGGTGTATGGCAAGGTTGTATCCTTTCACCATACTTTTTCAATCTGTAACCTGAGCAAATATTCTAAGACACAGGACTAAGTGAAGAAAAACATAGCATCAGGATTGGAGGAAGAGTCATTAACAACCTGCAGTAAGCAGATGACACAACCTTGCTTGCTGAAAGTGAAGATGACTTGAAGCATTTACTGATGAATATCAAAGACTACAGTCTTTAGTATGGCTTACACTTCAACATAAAGAAAATGAAAACCCATACAAATGGACCAATAAGCAATATCACAATAAATGGAGAAAAGATCGAAGTTGTCAGGGATTTCATTTTACTTGGATCCACAATCAACACCCATGGAACCAGCAGAGAAGAAATCAGACATTGTATTGCACTTGGCACATCTGCTGCAACAGCCCTCTTTAAAGTGTTAAAGAGGAAAAATGTCATTGTGAAGAATAAGGTGCACCTGAGTCAAGTCACGGTATTCTCAGTCACTTTTTATGCATGTGATAGCTGGACAATGAATGAGGAAAATTGAAGAGAAGTTGATATATTTGAATTGTGGTGTTGAAGAAGAATATTGAAAAGACCATGGCTTACCAGAAGAGTGAACAAATCCATCCTGGAAGAAGTACAGCCAGAATGCTTCTCAGAAGTGAGAATGGCAAGACTTCATCTCACCTACTTTGGCCACATTGTCAGAAGGGACCATTCATTGGAAAAGGATATCATGGTTAGTAAAGTAGAGTGTCAGTGTCAAGTGAGAAGGAATGACACAGTGGCTGCAACGATGGGTTTAAGCATAGCAACACTTTTGAGGATAGCACAGGACTGAGCAATGTTTTGTTCTGTTGTACATGGGGTTGCTCTGAGTCAATGACTCATATGCAAGTCCAAGTCGAAGTTGAAGAAGATTAAAACAAGCCTACAAGTGCCTAAATATGACCTTTATTATATCCCACGTGAATTTAGAGACCATCTGAAGAACAGTATTGACACATTGAACACCAATGACCAAAAAATAAGACAAATTGTGGGATGACATCAAGAACATCATGCAAGAAGAAAGTAAAATGCTATTAAAAAGACAGGAAAAGAATAAAAGACAAAAATGGATGTTAGGAGACTCTACGAAACTTGCTCTCGAGTGGAGAGTAGTAAAGCAAATGGAAGAAATGATGAAATAAAACAGCTGAACAACAGATTTGAAAGAGTTGCTCAAGAAGACAAAGTATTACAATAAATTGTGCAAAAACCTGAGTTAGAAAACCAAAGGTTAAGAGCACACATAGCTTTTCTCAACCTGAAAGAACTGGGAAAAAAAAAATTCAAGCCTTGAGTTATAGTATTGAAAGATTCTATGGGCAAAATATTGAATGATGCAGGAAACGTCTTAAGAAGATGGAAGGAATACACAGAGTCACTGTACAAAAAAGAATTGGTTGATGGTCAGTTGTTTCAGGAGGTGGCATATGATTAAGAATCAATGGTATTGAAGGAAGAAGCTGAAGCTGCAGTGAAGGAATTGATGAAAAATAAGGCTCCACAGACCGACTCACTGAGTTGTTTCAACAAATGGATGTCACGCTGGAGGCACTCACTCAGTAATATCAAGAAATTTGGAAGACAGCTACTCAGCTAACTGACTGGAAGAGATCGATATTTGCACCTATTCCAAAGAAAGGTGATCCAACAGAATATGGAAATTATCAAACGATATCATTAATATCACACACCAGTAAAATTTTGCTGAAGATAATTCAAAAGTAGTTGCAGCAGTATATTGACAGGGAACTTCCTGAAATGCAGACTGGATCCAGAAGAGGATGTGGAAGGAGGGTTATCATTGCTGACATCAGATGGATCTTGGCTGAAGAAAAAGAACACCAGAAAGATGTTTACTTGTGTTTTATTGACTATGCAAAAGTATTTGACTGTGTGGATCATGACAAATTATGGATAACATCACAAAAAAATGAGAATTCCAGAACACTTAATTGTGTTATTGAGGAACCTGTACGTAAACTAGGAGGCTGTTGTTCAAACAGAACAAGGGGATATTTCATGGTTTAAAATCAGGAAGGGAGTGCATCAGGGTTGTATCCTTTCCCCATACTCAGCTTGTATGATGTGCAAATAATCCGAGAAGCTGGACTGTATGAAGAGTGGGGCATCAGGATTGTAGAAAGACTCATTAACAACCTGAGATATGCAGATGACACAACGTTGTTTGTTGAAAGTGACTTGAAGCACTTATTGATGAAGATTAAAGACTATAGTCTACATAAAGAAAATGAAAATCCTCACAACTGAACCAATAAGCAGTCTCATCATAAATTGAGAGAAGATTGAAGTTGTCAAAGATTTAATATTACCTGAATCCATAATCAGCACACATGGAACCAGCAGTCAAGAAATTAGACAGTCTACTGCACTGGGCAAATCTGCTGCAAAATGCCTCTTTAAAGTGCTGAAGAGCTAAGATGGCACTTTGAAGACTAAGGTGTGCCTAACTCAAACCGTGGTAATTTCAATTGAATCATATGTGTGTGAAAGCTGGACAATAAATAAGGAAGACTGAAGAAGAGTTGATGTTTTTGAATTGTGGTGTTGGCAAAGAATACTGAAAGTAACATGGACTGCCAGAAGAACAAATAAATCTGTCCTAGAAGTGCAGCTGGAGTGCTCCTTGGAAGAGAGAATGATCAGACTTTCTCTCACCTACTTTGGTCATGTTGTCAGAAGGGACCATTCTCTGGAGAATGATGTCATGCTTGGTAAAGTGGAGGGTTGACGAAAGTGGGGAAGGCCCTCAACAAGGTAGATTGACACAGTGGCTGCAACCATGGGCTCAGGTATAGCAAGGATTGTGAGATTGGAACAGGACTAGGCATTGTTTCTTTCTGTTGTACATAGGGTCACTATGAGTCTGAGATGACTTGATGGCACCTTACAACACCAACATCCTTCTTTACAACACCTTATTTACTTTTTCACACTGAATTTCTCAAGGGTTAAGAACCACACCTGTTTTATTTACCCTGAGCACCACCTCACACAAAGCAGCTTCATGAAAAACCAAAAACCAAACTCACTGCTGTTGAGTCGGATCCTACTCATAGTGAACCCTCTTTGGGTTTCCGAGGAGGTATCCCTACAGAAGTAGATTGCCCAATCTTCCTTCTGAGGAGTGACTGGGGGGTTTCAACTTCCAGCCTTCTTGTTAGCAGCCAAATGCCTTAGGCCCTCCGCCACCAGGAAGTAGATTCACAGTCAATAGTAAATACCTCTCAAGAAAGATGATGTCAACACTTCTTTCTACCAAAGGAAAGGTTAAGGGCTCACCTATCCCAGCTAAGCATATTAGCTCTATATTCAGTGTGAATTTGAAATCAAGATGTAAATGTAAGGTGAAAGCTGTATTGTTTCTTCTCACCAAGGCTGGACTTGACTAGAAGCTCTGTAATTGTGGAAGGGATACAGATACATGGTGGGTTAAAAGGGTCTTTTGATATGGCTTGCAGCACAATGATTGTGCCTGAAAGATGCATCTTTACCCCATTTCTGTTTTCCTACAGGCAACATAATCAATCATTTTAAACAGTACTTAAGCAGGTTCATTATCTCAGGAGTTCATAAGGCTGGAAATGTAAATAGGGTTATGAAAAATTTAGATAAATTAATGAAAGGCAGATCCACTGTTTTGTGTTTTTTCATGGGAAGGGAAGATTGGGATGCAAAAATTCTCCCTACCTCTAAGAATAACACCCAGGGTAGCCTTCTCTTGGAAAGTGTCTGCTTGTTCCTTGTTATGGATTGAATTTTGTCCCTCCAAATTGATGTTTAAATCCTAAGCCCTGCTAACCTTATTTGGATATAGAGTCTTTGAAGTTATAGTCAGTTAAGTTATCATGAGGTCATAACCAAAGTTGGGTGGGTCCTAATCCAATCTGAGTGCTATTGTATAAAAGAAAAGAGACACATAAAGACAATCATGAGAGTACAAAAGGTAAGAAGGTCATGTGATGAGAAAGTTATGTTGCCACTGTAAAGCAAGGAATGCCTGGGGTTACCAGATGCTGAAAGAAACAAGAAAGGATCTTCCTCTAAAGAGGAGAGAGCAGGACCCTGTTGACATCCTGAATTTGAACTTCTATCCTTCAGAAGACAGGGCCAATGGCTGGAATGGGTAAGGTGGGTGGGGGAGAGCCCCAGGCAGCAGGGAGCAGTGGCAGATAAGGCCAACAGGACAGGTAGAAGGTAGCCCAGGAAGTGAGCAGAGAGATTGGAACAACTAAGGGAAACAAACTTGTCTGTCAGTTTGTCATATTGTGGTGGCTTGCATGTTGCTGTGAGACTGGGGTCTGTGCCAGTAGGAGTGCCCATGGTGGAGGTTCCAGACTGAGACAGACTCAGAAGAAGGAAGAGGCCATCCAGTTCTCAAAGAAAACCTTATGAATAGTAGTGAAACAGTATGATATATTACTGGAAAATTTTATGACTAGCCCTGAAACATTGTCCTACACAGTACTGGAAGATGAGCTCCTCAGGTTGGAAGGCGCTCAAATTATGACTGGGAAAGAGCTGTTTCATCAGAGTAGAGCCTACCTTAGTGATATGGACAAAGTAAAGCTTTTGGGGCCTCCATTTGCTGAAGTGGCATGACTCAATATGAGAAGAAACAGCTGCAAACATCCACTGATAATCAGAATATGGAATGTACAAAGTATGAGTCCAGGAAAATTAGAAGTTGTCAAAAATGAAATAGAATGCATAATGATTGATATCCTAGGCATTAGTGAGCTGAAATTACCAGGTTTGGCTATTTTGAATCAGATGACCATATGATCTACTATGCCAGGATTGACAAATTGAATAGGAATGGTGTGACACTCATCATCACAAAGAAGGTTTCAAGATATATCCTGAAGTACAATGCTGTCAATGCTAGAATAATATCCATACACCTACAAGGAAAACCAGTTAATTCTATTATTCAAATTTACACAACCACCGAAGCCAAAGATGAGGAAATTGAAGATTTTTAACAACTTCTGCAGTTTGAAATTGAAATTGCAGATTGATAACATGCAATCAAGATGTGCTGATTATCACTGATGATGGATGTTAAAGTTGGAAACAAAGAAGAGTCACTGGTAGTTGGAAAAACTGGCCTTGGAGATAGAAATAATGTTGCAGATCGCATGATAGAATTTTGCAAGACCAATGACTTATTCATTGCAAATGCTTTTTTCAAAAACACAAATGGCAGCTATACATGTGGATTTCACCAGATAGAGTGCACAGGAATCAGATTGACTACATCTGTGGCAAGAGGAGATGGAAAAGTTCAATATCTTCAGCCAAAATAAAACCAGGAGCTGATTGTGGAACAGACCATCAACTGCTCATTTGCAAGTTCAAAAAGAAATTGAAGACAAATAAAACAAGTCCAAGAGAGCCAAAATATGACCTTGATTATAACCCTCCTGAATTTAGAGATCATCTAAAGAAGAGATTTGATGCATTGAACACCAATTACTGAAAATCAGAGGAATTGTGGGATGACATCAAGAACATCATCCATGAAGAAAGCAAAAGGTCATTAAAAAAGACAGGAAAGGAAGAACAGCCCAAAATGGATATTGGAAGAGACTCTGAAACTTGCCCTTGAATGGAGAGTAGCTAAAGCAAATGGGAGAAATCACAAGATCAATGAGCTAAACTGAAGATTTCAAAGAGCAGCTTGAGAAGACAAAGTCAATTATTATGATGAAATGTGCAAAGATACAGAGTTTGAAAGCCAAAAGGGAATATACTCAGCATTTCTCAAGCTGAAAGAACTGAAAAGGAAATTTAAGCCTTGAATCGCAATATTGAAAGATTCTATGGGAAATATATTGAATGATGCAGGAAATGTCAAAAGAAGATGGAAGGAATACACAGAGTCACTGTACCAAATAAAACTGGTTGATGTTCATCCATTTCAGGAGGTGGCATATGATCAAGAACCACTGGTATTGAAGGAAGAAGTAGAACTGCACTGAGGGAAGTGGTGAAAAACAAGGCTCCAGGAACTGATGGAATACCCATTGAGATGTTTCAATAAACAGATGTCACACTAGAGGCACTCACTTGTCTATACCAAGAGATCTGGAAAACAATAACCTGGCCAACTGACTGGAAAAGATTGATATTTGTACCCATTCCAAAGAAAGGTGATCCCACAGAATGGGGAAATTACCAAACAATATCATTAATATCACATGCAAGTAAAATGTTATTGAAGATAATTCAAAAATGGTTACAGCAGTATATTGACAGAACTTCCAGAAATGCAAGCTGGATTCAGAAGAGGACGTGGAATGAGGGATGTCACTGCTGATGTCATATGGATCTTAGCTCAAAGCAAAGAATATCAGAAAGATGTTTACTTGTGTTTTATTGACTGCAGAAACATTTGATTGTGTGGATCATAACAAATTATGGATAACATTGAGAAGAATGGGAATTCCAGAATTCTTAATTGTGCTCATGAGGAACTTGTACATAGATCAGGAGGCTGTTGTTTGAACAGAACAGGAGGACATTGCATGATTTATAACCATGAAGGGAGTGTGTCAGCATTATAGCCTTTTACCATACTTATTCAATCTGTATGCTGAATGAATAATCTAAGAAGCTGGACTATATGAAGAAGAACATGGCATCAGGATTGGAGGAAGACTCATTAACAACCTGTGATATGCAGATGACACAACTTTGCTTGATGAAAGTAAGGATGACTTGAAACACTTACTGATGAAGATTAAAGACTACAGTCTGCAGTATGG
Source organism: Orycteropus afer afer (assembly GCF_000298275.1). Lineage (NCBI taxonomy): Eukaryota > Metazoa > Chordata > Mammalia > Tubulidentata > Orycteropodidae > Orycteropus > Orycteropus afer. The sequence goes on along the minus strand of NW_006921829.1, from coordinate 4,077,027 downwards.
ATTACATCTCAATATAAAGAAAACAAAAATCCTCACAGCATGACATATAAATAGCATCAGGATAAATGGAGAAAAGATTAAAGTTGTCAAAGACTTCATATTACTTGATTCTTCAATCAACACCAATGGAAGCAGCAGTCAAGATAGCAGACATTGTATAGCATTGGGCAAATCTGCTGCAAAAGACCTCTTTCAAGTGCTGAGGACAAGGATGTTTCCTTGAAAACTAAGGTGTGCTTGACACAAGCCATAGTATTTTCAACCGCCTCATATGCATGTGAGAGCTGGAAAATGAAAAAGGAAGACTGAAGAAGAGTTGATGCTTTTGAGTTGTGGTGTTGGTGAAGAATACTGAAAGTACTATGGACAGCTAAAAGAACTAACAACTGTCCTGGAAGAAGTGCAGCCAGAATGCTCCTTGGAAGTAAGAATGGCCAGACTTCCTCTTACCTATTTAGGTCTTGTTGTAAGAAAGGAGTATTCCCTGGAGAAGGATACCATGCTTGGCAAAGTGGAGGGACAATGAAAAAAGGCAAGGCCCTCAATGAGATGGACTGACACAGTGGCTACAACAATGGGCTTGGGTATAGCAAAGATTGTGGGGCCAATATTGGACCAGGCAGTGTTTCATTCTGCTGTACATGAGATCGCTATGAGTTGGAGATGACTAACGACAACAACATCCTTCAGAACTGTGAGACAATGAATTTCTGTTCTTATAAGCCACCTGGTTTGTAATACTTTTTAGGGCAACTCTGAAAACTGAACTGAAAACTATTCTTTTCTCAGAGATGGTCAAACTGCATTCAGTACATGTTTCAAAGGTAAAGATATACAATGAGGTCACTGAACCAACATATGTTTGGGGCAATTCCATTTGAGACACCCATGTATGGCAAATGACCCTGCCCTATATACCATCACTAAATCCTTAACAAGAAAATGGAGATATCAGAAAAGCCTGGATGTGTCTCCTGTTCAGATAATCCTTAAGTGATTGGCCAAATATTATGAAGCAAATTTCAAATCAGAGTTGTACAAATGCCTAATAAAATGCTGAACAAGAACTTTGTGGTTTATTCTATTAATACCAAAAATAAAACCATACAGGAGAACCAAAGGGAGCATTCTGAAAAAGAGGTCTAAGTTTTTGTGGCTGAGGCAGTCATCCAAAGAGACTCTTTCTTTAAGAAGGGTGGAAACACCATTTGCCATCAAATCACTTCAGTGCTGCTTTTCTGGTAATGTGGAGAGAAGACAACTTAGAATTTCTTTTTTTAAAAAAAAAGTGTTTATGTTAGGCCTCATTATTTTACTTTTCAGAAATGTTCCAGACATTTCAAATAACTTATGTGGAGTAAAGGATGACAGGTCAATTAGCTACCAAATCAAGGATGAGAAGAGTCAGGGACATTTATACTGGAAAATTCCACTTACCTGAGCAACCAGGGTCCAGAGGAAGCTGACATTTAGAAGAAGATAAATACAGACAATGTTTTCCTGGTACCTTTAATAATATGGCAACACAAAGAACAAGCTACAGAAACTCAATCAAAACAGACAATAGTAACACTGCTGATTTTAAAAAAATAACAATAACTACAGCAACCTCCACAGGGACAATAAACAAAAGGGAGGAAATATGCCTTTTAAGCTTGGTGTTTCAAATGGCAGTAATGACTTGCCAAGGGTTATTGTGTGACCAGTGTCCACAAACTATTTCCTTACCATCCCACAATGAAAGCTGAAGATCATGGGGTCCTCAGGATTCTTCCATGAAGAGATGGGGTTGCAATGCTCAAATGCTCACATGGCCTGAGCCCATCACTAAGCTGAAGGGCGTTTATTTTCTCAGGAACTGAATTATCGAGTGGGTGGAGGTGCACAAGGGGCTGCTGAGCTCGGAGGAAGCATTAATAACCCTGGATTTAGTTAAGTAGAGAACAGTTCTTAATATTCTCTGAAATTAGAAAAATGAAATACTAATTCTTTAAGGAAATCAACTCAAAACCAGGAAGAGCAAATATCATTAGGATGTTCAATTGAATATATTGGTCATGAATGCTAATACGATTAAACGGATGCAGATAGGCTGCAGAATTATACATTTTCCTCTACGTTGTCAAGGCCTGGTTCACGGTTTTATTTGAGTGAGTCATGGTGCAGTATGAGAATCATGAAGTATGGGTAGTATGCCCACTACCCAGCCCTGTCTATGACAGCATTAAGATGAGTAACTAGCAGTTCTCACTGCCAAATATAGACTGATTTTTCCCTAGATGTGGAATAAGCTGTAATAAAACTGCCTAGCCTGCGTGTTTTTCTTTTTTTGAATAAAAAGTGAAAATGACTTAATCATGAGGTAACCCAACAACTTAATAGTGGAGCCAGACATTTAAATAGAAAAGATAGCATGGTAATTATAGCCCAGAGAGAGAATGAGTAAATAGGCTGAATGGTGCTAAATGCAAGAAGTTATGTATGATAGTTTTCCCGTTTGTATTACTCTTATCTTTAAGTTATTCCCTTTGGGATTTTGTGTAAACTGGTAACATCGATTTGAGCTCCACATCTCTGATAAAAACATTGACAAAGGAGTACAGGTCTGATATAATGCTCTCTATGTATTCTGATTTCTTGTGCGTGCTGGCGATAGGAATGAAGGTTGCTTATGCTTAGATCCCAAATTCAGTTGAAACAAACTGAAATGCAATCTGATGTGAGTTTCCTGATTCATTTTTTATATTTCAGCAGCTTCATTGAGGTATCATTAACATACACTAAGGTGTACAGTTTGATATCTGTTGACATATACATTGTTGTTAGGTGCCTTCAAGTTGTCTCTGACTCATAGTGACCCTATGTACAGCAGCAAGAAACACTGCCCAGTTCTGTGTAAATCTCATGATCCTTGCTAGACCTGAGCCCATGGGTGCAGTGACTGTGCCAATCTACCTTGTTGAGGGCCTACCCCTTTTTTGCTGATCCTCCACTTTACCACGCATGACATCCTTCTCCAGAGAATGAATGGTCCCTTCTGACAACATGACCAACGTAGGTGAGACAAAGTCTGGCCATTCTTGCTTCCAAGGAGCACTCTGGCCTCACATATTCCAGGACAGATTTGTTAGTTCTTTTAGCAGTCCATGGTACTTTCACTATTCTTCGCCAGCACCACAACTCAAAAGCATTGACTCTTCTTTGGTCTCCCTTTTTCACTGACTAGCTCTCACATGCGTATACGGCAATTGGAAATACCATGGCTTGGGTTAGGCACATCTTAGTCTTCAAGGAGACATCTTTGCTCTTCAGCCTTGAAAGAGGTCTTTTGCAGCAGATTTGCCTAATGTAATATGTTGTCTGATGTCTTGACTGCTGCTTCCATTGGTGTTGATAGTAGAATCAAGTAATTCAATGAAGTCTTTGACAACTTTTTCTTCATTATTGTGATGCTGCTTATTGATCCAGTTGTGAGGATTTTTGTCTTCTTTATATTGAGGTGATATATATATATATATATATACACACACACACACACATAATTATCACCAGATCAAGAGAAGAACATATCCATCCACCCTTAAGAGTTTGTGTCCCTTTGAAATTCCTCTTTCTTCCCCCTCGTACTCCAACCTCTATTCACAGGCAATCACTGATCTGTTTTCTGTCACTATAGATGTGTTTGTACTTTCTAGAATTTTATGTAAATATAATCATGCAAAATGTATTCTTTTATGGTCTGATTTATTTCCAGCAACATAATATTTATATTTTTGAGATTTACCCATATTGCTCTATGTTAATTGTTCATTCCTTTTTATTTCAGGTAGAATCCCTATATTGTATAGATATACCAAAATTTGTTTATTCATTCACCTGTTTATAGACATTTGAGTTGTTTTCAATTTTGGGGAATTAAAAATAAAGATCCTAAGAACATTTATGTATAAGTTACTATGTGGACATAGTTTTCTTTTTTTACCTCTTGAATAAATACCTGAGTAGAATGACTGGATCATATTATAGGTGTATTGTGGGAGTTAAGGTTGTGTGTCAACCTGACTGAGCCTGGTTCTGAGTGAGTGGGAAGCTGGATGTAGTATTCCTCATGATGAGACTGGTAATCAACTCCATGGTGGAATCTGTTGGAGCAGCTGATGGCTGTCTTAGAGTGATGTGGTCTGTGTTCAGTATGTAAGAAGCAGCAGTGAGAAAGGTCTCTTCAGCTTTTGACAAACTTGAATCCTGCATGTAGCCGAGTCGTTCTTCAACAACCTGCCATGTGGTCTTTTGATCTTGGGACCGTTAATGGACTTGAATTAGTGGCCTAATAAGTGATTTGATAATTTTGGGACTGTGCTATTTTACTTGTTGACCCTGGGTTTGTCAGCCTCAGCAGCCATCAGCTGCCTGAGTGAAGAGACACCTCCAGCTCCAGTGAACTAGGATCAAGAAGCAGAGCTGAAGCCCAAGGTCAAGGGGCTTTCCCCCAGCCCCGAGAGCCAGTAATTTGAACTCAGACTTCTAGCCTCCTAAACAGTAAGAGAATAAATTCCTGTTTGTTAAAACCATCCATCTGTGGTATTTTCTGTTAGACTGGTGCTAGTGGTATCTAAAACATGTATGTTTAATTTCTTTAAGGAATTGCCACACTGTTTCTACAAGTGGTTGTATTATTTTATATTCCTCCCAGTAGCATATGAGAATTCCAACTTCTCTACATCCTTGCCAAGCCTTAGTAGATCAGTTTTCAGTTTTAGTTATTCAGGCAGGTGATTTATTTGTGTTTCTCTAATAAATAATGATGTTAGCATCTTCCCATCAGCCTATTTGCTATCCATATATCTTCTTTTGTGAAATGTCCATTCAAATATTTTCCCCATTTTTAATTGAGTTACTTGATTTTTATTATCGAATTTTGAGAATACTTCTTCTATTCTGGAAATAAGCCCTTGATTACATATGTTATTTGTAAATATTTTCTCAATCTATGACTTGACTTTTCATTTTCTTAACAGTTTCTTTCACAGAGCAAGAGTTTTTAATTTTCATAAAGTTCAATTTATTTATATATTGTTTTATTAGTTGTGCTTTTGTTGTTACATCTAGGAACTTTAACTCAAGATAATGTAACTATTTTCCTACATATTTTGTATTTAGGTCTATGATCCATTTTGAGTTGATTTTTGTAGGAAGTGTGAAATAGGGGTCATTTCATGTCCATTCCATGTGAATGTCTACTTAATTTGCACCATTTCTTAAAAGACTATTATTTATTGAATTTCCTTTGTTCCTTGAGGAAAAAATCAGTTGATTATATTTGTGTGAGTCTATTTTTTACTAGAATGAGCCCTGGTGTTGCAATGGTTAAACACTTCACTGCTAACCAAAGGGTTGATGGTTGGAACTCACCCAGCAACTCAGTGAGAGAAAAAACCTGGTGATCTGCTCCTATAAATTTTACAGCCTAGGAAACTCCGTGGAACAGTTATACTCTGCCATATAGTGTTTCTATGAATAGGAATTGACTCAATAGCACAGAACCACATTTTTCTTATTTTCTTTTGCTGATTTCTGTTCAATTTTTATCACTATCACAATTTCTTGATTATTGTCGCTTTTGGATTCTGGTAGTGTAAGTCTTCCATATTTGTTCCTTTACCTTTTCATAATTTTTTTTAATCAGCTTATTGATATCTATACTTTTATTTTTTTGCTGGGATATTGATTGGGAACATATTAGATCTACATATTAATTGGAGGAGAACTGATGTTTTAACAATAGTGAGTCTTCAGATTATTTTGTTTTTCCTTTATTTCTCCAATCAAAATTCTATGGCGATCACTCTACAAACCCAGTATATATTTTGTTAGTCAAATGGGAATTCCAGTACACTTAATTGTGCTAATGTAGAACCTGTAAATAGAGAAGAGACAGTCATTGTTCTGGTTACCCAGTGCCACACTGACAGGAATATACCACAAATGGGATGTCCTTAGAAAAGAGGAGTTTATTCTCTTACAGTTTGGAGGCTTTAAATCCAAGTTCAAAGTGCCAGGTTCCAGGGGCTGTGTGAAAGCCCCTCAACCTTGGGCTTCAGCTTTGCCTCTTGCTCCTGGCCCACTGAAGCTAGAGGCATCTCTTCACTCCGGCAGCTACTGGCTGCTGAGGCTAACAAGCCCAAGGTCAACAAATAAGATGGCACAGTCCTGATGTTACCAAACCACACATCAGGCCATTAATTCAAGTCCATTTGAAGTCCTAAGGTCAGCAGAGCTTGGCAGGCTGCTCAACAATGACACGGCTACATGCAGGGTTCAAGTGTGCCATATAAGCTGGAGACCGCTCTCAAAGCTGTTTCTTGTATTCGGGAAGCAGACCACATACCCAAAGCAGCTAGTCAGCTGCTCCAATAGATATTTTGAATGGAGTTAATTACCAGTCTCACCATGGGGACTAACTAAATCCAGCTTCGCATCTACTCAACCAGGCCCAACCAAGTTGACACACAAATGTAATCACCACAGTCATTCAAACAGAACAAGGAATACTGCATGGTTTAATATTAGGAAAGGTGTGCATTAGGGTTGTATCATTTCACCAAACTTATTCAATCTGTATACTGGGCAAATAATCTGAAAAGCTGGATTTTGTGAAGAGAAACACACCATTAAGATTGGAAGAAGAGTCATTAACTTCTTGCAATATGCAGATGATGTGATTTTGTTTGCTGAAAGTGAACATAACTTGAAGCACCTAATGAAGATGAAGATCAAAGACTACAACCTTCAGTATTAATTAGACCTCAACTTAAAAATTCTCGCAACTGGACCAATAAGCAACATCGTGATAAATAGAGAAAAGATTGAAGTGTCAAGGATTTCATTTTATTTGGGTCTATAATCAATGTCCATGGAAGTAGTAATCAAGAAACCAAATGGTATATTGTACTGGGCAAATCTGTTGTAAAAGAGCTCTTTAAATTGTTAAAAAGCAAAGATAACACCTTGAGGAATAAGATGCACCTGACCCAAACAGTGATGTTTTCAATTATCTCATATGCACGTGAAAGCTGAACAATGAATTAGGAAGACTGAAGAAGAATTGATGCCTTTGAATTATGGTGTTGGCAAAGAATATTGAATATACCATGGTTTGCCAGAAAAATGAATAAGTCTGTTTTGGAATAAGTACAGCCAGAATGCTTTTTAGAAGTGAGAATGGTGAGATTTTATCTCATGTACTTTGGGCATATTATCAGGAAGGACGGTCCCTGGAGAAGGACATCAAGCCTGGTAAAATAGAGGATCAGCAAAAAAGAGGAAGACCTTCAGTGAGGTAGATTAACACAGTGGCTGCAACAATGGGCTCAAATATAGTATCAATTGTGAGGATCATGCAGGACTGACACTTTTTTTTTTTTTTTTTAATGTATCAGGTTGCTATGAGGAGCTCTGATGGCAAAGTGCCTAAGGCATTTGACTGCTAACCAGAAGGTTGGCGGTTCAAACCTAGCCACTCCACAGAAGGAAGACTGGGAAATCTACTTCTGTAAAGATTTACCATCTCGGAAATCCAAAAGGGGTCAGAGTTGACTTGGTGGCAGTGAGTTTGGTTTGGTTTTGAGAAGGTTGCCATGAGTCAGAACTGACTCTATGACATCTAACAACAAGAAGTTCAGCCACAATGCTCCTTAGAAGAGAGGATGGTGAAACTTCATCTCACTTACTTTGGATGCATCATCAGTAGAAACCAGTTGCTGGAGAAAGACGTCATGCTTAGTAAAGTAAAGGGTCAATGAAAAAGATGGAGACCATCAATGAGATGTGTTGACACCATGACTGTTAATAATGGTCTCAAACAGCAATAACAATGAAGATGATGCAGTACTGGACTGTTTTTTGTTCTGTTATATGGTCTATCTATATGAGTCGAAGTCTACTAAGACCAGCAATATCTAAGTATTTCTTTTCTTTTCCTTCCTTCTTTCTTTCCTTCCTTCCCAAGGAGGGGTCACTATGAGTCCGATCTGACTCGATGGCAGTGAGGTTTTTTTTTTTTTTTTTTGGTCATCAATAGAGATAGTTGTATTTCTTCTTTAATGTTTGAAGGTCATTTATTCCTATTCTTGCCTTATTACATAGACTAGGACTTTAAATACAATATTAAATGTGAAAAGAGACATCCTTTTTCTTGTTTCCAATTTTATGAGGAAAGCTTTCAATTGTTCACCATTCAGTGCAATGTTAGCTGCAGTCTCTGCAAATGTCCTTTAGGATGATACCTTTTTTTCTCCTTAGGCTTCTGAGAGTTTTCGTTATGCATTAATATTAAATTATATCATATGCTTTTTCCACATTAATTGTGGTGATACTATAATTGTCTTCTTTAGTTTATTAATTTGGTAAATTACATTTATTGACTTTTGAATGTGGAACTAACCTTGTATTTGTAGGATCAACCTCATTTTGCTTTGTTGTATTTTCCCTTTTATGTGTTGCTGGATTTGATTTGTTAATATTGTTGAAAAGTATTTCATCCATGTTCATGAAGGATATGGGTTTTTAGTAGACATTAGTCTGGTTTTGGAATCAGGTTATTTCTGGCATTATAAAATGAGTTTGGACATGCTCTTTTCTATATTACTTTATGAAAGAAGTTGTGCATAATTGGTACTAGTTCCTCTTTAAATTCCTGGTAGCATTCATCAGTAAAATTATTTGATCCTGGAGTATTCTTGTTTGTTGCTTTTATTTTTTTTTAAACTACAAATCAATTTCTGTAGTAGATATAGGGCTAATAGGATTACCTATACATTGCTTTGTGAGTTTTGGTAATTTGTGTCTTTTAGAGAATTTGTCCATTCCATCTAAGTTGTTGAACTGATAGGCATAAAATAGGTTCTTGCATTATTTTATTAGTCTGTAGTAATGTCCCCTGGTATAGTCCTAATATTGGTAATTTATGTTGCTCCTTTTTCCCTTAGTCAGTGATTGAGCTTTTCAAAGAAATAGCCTTTGATTTAATTGATTTTTCTCTATTATTTTTCTCTTTTCAATTGTGTTGATATTTTCTCTCTTATCTTTACTATTTCCTTTCTTCTCCTTATCTTTATTATTAATTCTTTCTGCTTTTAAAACCATTAATTTGCTTATCTTTCTCTAAATTCATAATGTGAAAACTTAGATTACTGATTTAAGACACTTTTATTTTCTAATATCATAATTTGACACTAAATTATCCTGTAATCATTACTTACCTGCATCATATAAATTTTGATGTATGTTCATTTTCACTGAATTCAGAACATTTAAAAATTGTCTTTGAGACTTTTTATTTGACTCATGGGTTATTCAGAACTGTGCTTTTTAATTTTCAAATATTTGAGAATTTTTTGTTGTTGGGTGAAGTGATCTTTAAGTATCAATTTGGTCAAATTGCTTGAGTGTGTCGTTCATTCCTTCTGTATCAGGTTGTTTTGTGTCTACCTTTCCTATCAATTACTGAGAGAGGAGGGATGAAGACTTCAAATATAATTGTATACTTGTCTATTTCTCTCTTATGTTTTAAGATACTATTGTTAGGTGATGCATATTAAGAATTGTTATTTCTTTGTGGAGAATTAATCTCTTTTTTAATTATGTATTGTCCTATTTTGTCCTCTATAATATTCCTCACTCTATTTTTCCTGAAACTAATATACATAGTTTAGCTTTATTCTGATTAAAATTTGCATGTCAAATCTATTTCCATTGTTTTATCGTTGACCTATCTGTTAATTTAAAGTTAGTTTCTTATAGGCAAGTACATAGTTGGTTCTTGTTTTTATTATCATCCAATTGAAGAACCTCATCCTTCTCATTGGTGTGTTTAAATAAAACAAACTAAAAACCAAACCCATTGTCATCAAGTAGATTCTGACTCATAGCTACCCCCATTGGGTTTCCAAGGCAGTAAATCTTTATGGAAGTAGATTACCTCCTCTTTCTTCTGGAGAACGGCTGGTGGGTTCAAAGCACCAAACTTCTGGTGCCTTAAACTTCAAAGACCTTAGGCACTGTGCCACCAGAGGTCTTTGGTGTGTTTAAATACTTTACATTTAATGTAATTATTGATCAGGTTATTTTGAAATCTATCATCTTGTTACATGTTTCTATTTGTATCATTTTTTCTTTTCTCCTATTCTTTTTGGTTCACTGCTTTTTTAAATTATATTTTGCCTTAATTATTGAATCATTATTCATATCCTTTTAAAAAATCATTTTAGTTATTGTCCTAGAATTTACAATGCATGTATTTAATTAATCAGAGTTCAAATAATATTATACCATTTTATCTGTAATATAAGGATCTTATAATAGTATATTCCTAATTCTTTATGCTCATCTTTTGTTCATTGTTATGATATATTTTACTGTTGGAGTCTCTGGATGAAGTGTATGGTTAATACTCTCAGATGCTAAAAATTTGGAGGTTAGAGTCCACCCAAAGTTGCCTTGGAAGAAAAGCTTGGTAATCTGCTTTTGAAATAGCAGTCATCGAAAACCCTAAGGAGTATAGTTGTACTCTGAAACACATAGAATTGATATGAGTTAGAATTGAATTAATGGCAACTGGTACTGCTAATTTTACTTTTATATATGTTCACACCCACAATCTCTTGTTATTATTTTTGTTTTAGATTGTCAGTTATTTTTTAAAGCAATTGAAAATAATTTTTTTTTTTACCTATATTTATTCTACATCCAATACTCTTCATCTTTTCATTGTTGTTGTTAGGTGCCTTTGAGTCTGCTCTCACTCATAGTGACCGTATGTACAGTAGAACAAAACATGGCCTAGAGGTGCATCATCCTCACAATCCTTTCTATACTTGAGCCCATTGTTGCAGTCACTGTGTCAATCTATCTTGTTGAGGACCTTCCCCTTTTTCACTGATTCTCTACATTACCAAGCTTGATATCCTTCTCAAGGGAATGGTCCCTTCTGACAACATGATCAAAGTAGGTGAGACAAATTCTGGCCATTTGTGCTTCCAAGGAGCATTCTGGCTATACTTCTTCCAGGACAGATTTGTTCATTCTTCTGGTGTTGTTGTTGTTGTTATGTGCCATTGAGGGGGGCCCTATGCATAGCAACCCCCCCTTGGGTTTCCAAGGTGGTATCACTATGAAAATAAATTGTCCAACCTTCCTTCCAAGGAGTGGCTGGTGGGTTTGAACCTCCAGCCTTCTGATTAGAGTTAAGTGCCTAGGCACTGTACTACCAGATAGTTCATGGTATTTTCATCATTCTTCACCAACACCATAATTCAAAAACATCAACTTTTCAGTCTTCCTTCTTCATTATCTAGGTTTCACATGCATATGAGGTGATTGAAAATATGGCTTGTGGTAGGCATGTCTTGGTCTTAAAGCTGATGTCTTGCTTCTTGCCACTTTAAATAAGGTTCAACTACTTGTTCCTTCTGGGTAGCTTGCTGTGTGACCAAGCAGTGACCACAACCTTGCCCCTTGTCAGCTCTACTACAACTTTGCTCTGGATGAGGAGAGATGACATTTGATTTCTTGACTGCTGCTTCCACAAATGTTGATTGTGGATCCAAGTAAAATGAAATCCCTGACAACTTCAACCTTTTATCCACGTACTGTGAGGCTGTTTATTGGTCAAGTTGTGAAGATTTTTGTTTTCTTTACATTAAGGTGTAATCCATACTGAAGGCTGTAGTCTTTGATCTTCATCAGTAAATGCTTCAAGTCATCTTCACTTTCAGCAAGCAAGGTTGTGTCATCTGCATATTGCAGGTTGTTAGTTGTTCTTCATCCAATCCTGATGCTGTGTTCCTCTTCATATGATCCAGCTTTTCACATTATTTACTCAGTATACAGATTAAATAAATATGGTGAAAGGATACAACTCCAGCACACACCTTTCCTGATTCTAAACCATGCAATATATCCCCTTGTTCTAGTTGAACACCAACTTCTTGATCTATGTATGTCTCTTCATATAGATCCACATTTCTATCTAGTATTTCATGTCTCTGCCTGAAAAAACTCCTTTAATATTTTTGAAGTGAAGGCCTAATGATAAAAAATTAGCTGGATTTGTGTTTGTATGATGAAAATCTTTATTTCTTCTTCCTCTTTGAAAGCACTTTTCTCTGGGTTTAGAATTCTGAATTGAAAGTTTTTTTTTCTTTTAGTATTTTAAAGACATCACTCTATTGTCTATTGACTTGCTTGATTTTTGATGAAAAATCTGCTCTAATTCTTATCTTCATTTCTTTATATTTATTGTATCATTTTTCTTTCTCTAACTGCCTTCAATATTTTGTCATTGTTTTTCAATAATTTGAATATCTTGCTTGATGTTTTCTGAGTTATAGGTATCTGTAGTTTGAAGTCTGTCTTTAATTCTTTAAAATTTTCTGCCATTACATCTTCATAAATTTCTTCTATCCTGTTCTTTCTCTCTTTTCTCATTGTGAGACTGCAATTATACATATGTTAGACTATTTCATATAATTCTACAGCTATTAAATACTCTCTTTTTTTTCACCGTTTTTTGTTTGGGTTATTTCTGTTAGCTTGTCTTCAAATTCACTGACTTTCTTTTAACTGTGTCAAGTCTATTGATGAGACTGTGAAAGGCATTCTTAATCTCTGATTGTATTTTTATTTCTAGCATTTTCATTTGATTTTTTAAAATCATTTTCATTGCTCCACTGAAATTACTCACCTAGTTCTTCTGGTCTCATAGTTGCATAGGCTGCAGATTGGATGGTGTACCAGTCTCTAGGACTAATTGTTTCCATGAATTTTGGTTTTCTTCATTCTTCTTTGCTCTGGACAAGGAGAGA
>NW_006921829.1:4057348-4058986 GCF_000298275.1 Orycteropus afer afer | reverse complement strand
CACCTCCATTCACCAAGCAGGTGTGGGGTATAAGAGTAACAATAAGAATGTCACACCTTTTCAGTCTTGCAGGCCGGAGTGTCCTTGGGGTTGCTGGCATGCAGAACGTGTTCTTAAGCCCCAGGAATCTGTGAGATCACTGTCTCTTTAAATATCCAAAATAGTTAAGCTGCTTTTAAACATTCAAAATGGCAGCATCCTCCAGATAAGCAAAAGTCCACAGCTCACCCCACCTTTCTCTTCACCTTCTCCATTTATTCCCCAGCCACCAGAGCAGTACTCCATGCAGTCCCTAGGTAGCAGGGCTGATTTTTAGGTTAATTCTTAGTTCTTACCACCACTCGGGAATCTCCAAGATGTCTGTGCCGTGCCATCAGGATTGCTCAAGATCTCTGCTAGACCACAGCTCCATCTGTCTCCTTTTTTGGTATTTTCAGGCAAATCATTCTGCTAGTTGGGGTTTGGTCTACTTCTATATCCTTCCCTTCAAGGCTCAGGGGTCCAGAATTATCTTCTGTGTCTGTGTTAATTGGTTTCCCTTTTCTTTGTTGAAGAGTTTCTGTGCAGTCTTTATGCCTAGTCTACCATCTTACTGGAACTCCTGAACTGAGTATTTTTTATGATTCTATTTTTCTCTCTTTGTTGGCTTTTTAGCTCCAACTGTTTAATATTGTTGGTGGTGACTTTTGGACTTATAGTACACATATTTAACTTATCACAGTCTATTTTTAAGTGATATTATATTGCTTCACATATAGTATATGCATTTTACAGTAGTATATTTCCAGTTCTTCACTTCAGGTCTTTATATTATTTTAGTCACACTTTTTATTTTTACATATATTATAAACTCCACTTATTATTATTAATTTTTTTTGCTTTAAGTCAGGGGTTGGCAAAATAAGGATCAATGGCTAAACCAGCTTACTACCTGTTTTAATAAAAAAAATTATTATAACACAATCAATTTCTGTATTTTATGTACTTCTGCTTTCATGCTACAACATAGTTGAGTAATTGCTGAAGAAACAGTGTAACTACAATGCCTAAAATATCACGGTTTGACCCTTTGCAGAAAAAATGTTTGTCAAACCTTCTTCTAAATGGCCAATTATCATTTAAAGATATTCCAATTGTAAGGAATAAATCATGAATATTTATATATATATAGTTACCATTTCTGGTTTTTAGCCCTTTTGTGTAGATCCATATTTATATCTGGTATCCTTTTCCTTGTGACAAAGAGATTTCCTTTAACATTTCTTATAGTGCAGATTTGATGGTGGTGGTTTGTTTAAATGGTTGTATATATGAGAAAGTCTTTATTTTGCCTCAAGTTTTTATAGATAATTTTGCTGTGTATAAAATGCTATGTTGAGTTTTTTATCCTGTATATTAAAGAAATTGCTCCACTATCTGCTCATTTGAATTATTTTCTAATGAGAAAGCTGCCATCATCCTTATCTTTATTTCTATGTGCATATCATCATTTTTTTTCTGTTGGCAGCTTTTAAGACATTATTAATGGTCATGTACAATTTCATTATGATATGCCTTGTTGTTGTTGTTAAGTACCGTCGAGTCGGACCTGACTCATAGTGACCCGTCTTTGGGTTTCCGAGGCAGTATCACTATGGA
>NW_006921829.1:4052681-4056993 GCF_000298275.1 Orycteropus afer afer | reverse complement strand
AATATTGTTCCTGTTCTATTTCTCCTTTAGGTATTCAAATTACACATGCATTAGGTACTTCAAGGTGCCCATATGTCATGGATGTTCTGTTTATTTCTTTATTTATAGGTTTTTTTTTTTTCCTCTTTGTGTTTTATTTTGGATTGTTTCTGTTTCTATGCCTTCAAGGTCATTAAATTTTCTTCTGCAATGTCAGTCTTACCTAGTGTATTTTTCATCTAAGACACTGCAGTTTTTATCTCTAAAAGAATTTCATGTGTCTTTCTTTTTTATCTTTCATGTGTCTATATCACATGATAAATCTTTCCTCTAGTATTTTGACCATATCGAATATATACATGTACTTTGTTAAGATTTTGTCTACTAATTCTAACATTTTTGTAAGCTCTGAATTAGTTTTGACTGACTGATTTTTATTCTCTTATTGAGTCAGAATTTTCTACTCTTTTGGATGCCTTGTAATCTTTTTGGTTGGATGTCACATATTGTGAATTTTTTTGTTTCCCTATAAATATTTCTGTATGGTTCATATTATATTATTAATGTTAAACCATTTCAGGAGGTAGCATGGAATCAAGGTAGTAATGGTCCAAGAATTGATGGAATATCTATTGAAATGTTTCAACAAATGGATGCAGTGATGGAGGCACTCACTCATCTAGGCCAAGAAATTTGGAAGACAGCTACCTGGCCAATGGACTGGAAGAGATCCATATTTATGCTCCTTGCAAAGAAAGGTCATTTAACAGAATGTCGAAATTATGAAACCATATCATTGACATCACACACAAGTAAAATTTTGCTGAAGATAATTAAAAAATGGTTATAGCAGTACATTGATAGGAAATGCCAGAAATTCAGGCAGGATTCAGAAGAGGACTGGAAATGAGGGATATCACTGCTGATGTCAGATAGATTTTGGTTGAAAGCAAAGAATATCAGAAAGATGTTTACCTGTGTGTTATTGACTATGAAAAGACACTTCACTGCATGGATCATAACACATTATGGATAACATTGTGAAGAATGGGAATTCCAGAACACTTAATTGTGCTCATGAGGAACTTATACATGGACAAAAAGTCAATTCTTCTAATAGAATGGGGGATACTGCAAGGTTTAATATCAGGAACCATGTGTGTCTGGACTGTATTCTTTTGCCATATTTGTTCAATGTGTATGCTTAGTAAATAATCTGAGAAGTTGGACTATATGAAGAAGAACATGGCATCAGGATTGGAGGAAGACTCATTAACAACCTGTAATAAGCAGATGACACAGCCTTGATTGCTGAAAGTGAGGGTGATTTGAAGTACTTACAGATGATGATCAAAGACTATAGCCTTTAGTATGGATTACACTACAGCATGAAGAAAACAAAAACCATTGCAACCGGACAATAAGCAACATTATGAAAAATGGAGAAAAGATTGGAGTTGTCAAGGATTTCATTTTACTTGGATCCACAATCAACACCAATGGAAGCAGCAGTCAAGAAATCAGACAGTGTACTGCATTGGGAAAATCCCCTGAAACAGACTTCTTTAAAGTGTTGAATACCAAAGATGTCACTTTTTGAAGACTAAGGTGTGCCTGACCCAAGCCATGGCATTTTTAATAGCTTCATATGCATATGAAAGCTGGACAATGAGTAAGGATCAAACAAGATCAAATGAGAATTGATGCATTTGACTTGTGGTGTTGGCAAAGATTATTGAATATACCATGGACTGCCAGAAGAGTGAACAAGTCTGTCTTGGAAAAAGTACAACTGGAATGCTCCTTAGAAGCAGGAATGGCCAGACTTCATCTCTCATATTTTGGTCATGTTATCAGGAGGAACTAGTCCACGGAAAAGGATCATACATGCTAAAGTAGAGGGTCAGAGATAAAGGGAAATAACCTCAGTGAGATGGATTGACACAGTGGCTACAACAATGAGCTTAAGCATGGTAATGATTGTGAAAATAGCTCAGGACCTGGCAGTGTTTCATTTTGTTGTACACAGAGTCAGTATGAGTTGAAACCAACTCAATGACACTTAAGAACAATAGATATTTTGGCATTTAATTATTGGATGTAGTAAAGTTATTTAGAAATAGTTTCATCTTTATGAGTCTTGCTTTTAAGTGTTGTAGACTGGATCAGGGAAGCATGTAGTATAGGGCTATTTTTATTGGAAACCCAAGGAGGGGTAGCTATGAGTCGGGCCCGACTCGACAGCACATAACAACAACAACAACAATTGGGATACTTGTTGGTACTTGCAGTCAGAAGAAATCTAAGATAGTCCCTGAGATCTTTGCCTCCTCATTTATGATTGTGCTATGCAACATGATGACAAAAGGGTTTTTGCACATATAATTAATGCTTTAAGCAGTTGATTTTGAAATAGTGGTATTATCCAGTTGACATTACCTAATCACATGAAACTTTTAAAAATAATTTCTCTGGACTGTTGCAGAAAAGGAAGTCAAATATTTAAAGGAAGAAGGGGATCTGACATGTCATTTCTGGCTTGAAGATGGAGGAGCCACATGGAAAGAATCTGAGTGTGGTTTCTAGGAGCTGAGAGCAACAGTAGGTTGATAGCCAGCAAGTAAACATGTACTTGAGTCTTACAACCACAAGGACAGAATTCTGCCAGCAACCTGAATGGACTTGAAAATGGATTTTTCCTCAGAGCTTCCTGATAAGAGCCCAGCTTGACTGACATTTTGATTTTGGCCTTGTGATACCTTAAACTGAGAACTAAGTCAAGCCTGCAATTTCTGACCTATAGAGCTGTGAGATAATAAATGGATGTTCTTTTTCTGTTAAATTCATAGTGAATTATTATGTAGCAATAGAAAACTCATGTACTAGTCAACACAATATCCCGTGAATTATGAGGTTTTGTATCCTGGTTGGTGGAAACCGGCACTATTCCCAGTTTCTCTATCAGTGCTGGGTTCCCGTTAACACTTTTGGATTTTTTTTTTTTCCCTGGATTTTGGTAGTTTCTTCACATTCCTTCTTCACATTTCTTCACAATTGATCAGTACTCAGCTGACTATGCAAGAGGGTCCTTCTGCAAATCCCCAGAGTTCTCTCTCTTGTAGCTCTCTTCTCTCTGGTACTCTTTGTGAATTCTAGCCTCCCCAACTCCTAGCTCTATCATCTCAACTTAAAGAGGTTCCAAGAGCCTGCCTGAGTTTCATCTCTCTGCACTGCAGCCTGGAAACTCTTCCCAGTAGTTAAGCTGGTGATCTGAACATTCACTTTATATTATGTCTAATGTAATTAACTGTCTTTTGTTGCCTCATGTTCTCATGTTTCAAAATACATGAAACCTTTATTTTGTATATTTTGTCTAGTTTTTGGTTATTTCAGTAGTGAAGGTAAACCCAGTCCTTGTTATTCCAGAACAAAAGTCCTCATTTAAATGCAAATTGAATCAAGAACTATGCCAATAGAAACTTTAGGAGTTAAAGTCCTGAAGGAGCTCTGGTGGCATAGTGTCTAAGGCACTTCACTGCTAACCAGAAGGCTGAAAGTTCAAACCCACCAGCCACTCCTTGGAAGGAAGGTTGGGCAATCTATGTCTGTAGTGATACCACCTCAGAAACCCAGGGAGGGGTCGCTATGAGTTGGGGCCGACTCAGTGGCACATAACCACAACAACAACAATAACAATATGGGAGAATATCAGCATCCTTTGTGCTTATGGATTGGGGATACAGCTTAATTATAAAAATCCTCCACAAGTATTTTTAAGGACAAAAATCTAGTACCGTTAAAGTCTAATCTAGGTCTGTTGAGTTCTGAAGAACAGTGGGACAAATCATCTGGGAGTTGTTGGTTTGTTTGTACTCGATTTTCCTATTTCATTTTAGTCAGTCAGGCTGATTTCTTATTTCAGGATCTGGGAATCTGCACTGATATGCTCTCCCTTTATGCTATGTAAGTATTTTCTTTTAATTATTTTATGGTGATGTCAGTTCTTCATTTAGAAAGAGATGTTCTGATGTTAGTTCTCTGGATGGCATTGCTTCAGCTGCTTTATGTCAATACCTCCTTTATTCTTAAGTTTCCACAGCCATAGTGCTGCAGGGTCCCAAAGTAAGCGTGGGAAGATGACATATGTTGTTATAAAACCCTTTCTGATGGAGGAGACATATGAGCTACTTTAGTGGTTTTATGGTATGTCACTGCAGTGATGAGCAGCTTTCTTCCCTGTGCCATGGAGTGACAGTGAGTCCTTGTTCCACCTGGGCTGTTGCTATCTCAGCCTTTGTGCAGCACAGCCTACTGAAACTGGGTCTGTGTGTGT
>NW_006921829.1:4047220-4049736 GCF_000298275.1 Orycteropus afer afer | reverse complement strand
GGGCCTGAGTTTCCTCTCCTTACCTAATCCCTTCAGCTGATTGCTCTTCTCTCTGGCTTCCTGGCTTTTAATCCCCTTTCTCCTGCTCTTCTCGCCTGGTACTTTGGGCATCCCTGAGTTGTCTCTCCTCACCTGCAACCCTGGGTCTGACTGCTCCTCTGTCCCGGTTCCTGGCTTTTATCCCCTTTCTCCTACTCTTCCGGCCTGCTACTCTGGGTGGGCCTGAGTTTCCTCTCCTCACCTAATCCCTTTAGCTGATTGCTCTTCTCTCTGGCTTCCTGGCTTTTAATCCCCTTTCTCCAGCTTTTCCAGCCTGCTACTTTGGGCGTCCCTGAGTTGTCATCTATAGAATAGAAATAAAAATATCTGTGAGTGAGAATTAAAAGAAAAACAGTGATAGGCCCAATAATGGTCTCCCAAAGATATTGGGTTTTAATCCCTAGAACCTGTGAATGTTACCTTATATGGCAAAAATAATTTTGCAGATGTAAGTAAGTTTTGGATATTGAGATGTGGCGATGTGGTGCAGTGAACTATGTAATATTGCTCTTTCAGCCATGGTCTTTGTGACTCCCACCAGGTGACTGCATGGAGCTATGCAAATGTGAGCTGTTTGTGCCCCACCAAGGGAATAGCTTGTTAATAATATAAATAAAGTACATGGTACCCTGTGTGGTGGGACTGTGCAAATAAGGTGTATGAAACCCTAACAGGAGATTGCTAAGTTTTGCCATTCTTCTAGGCTTAAAATGAACCACCTCAGAGGTGGAAAAGAGGGATCTCACTACCATCAAGAGAGAAGAACCCGAGTTTGGAGAAGAACTAGAAGAGAGAAGAACTAGAATGTGTACTTGGACCTAAGATCTCTGCATTGAGATGGCAGAGAGTCAGCAGAGAGACAACAGAGAGAGGGCAGAGAGATGGTAGCAGCAGAGGCAGCAGAACCAAGAGACTGTCTCAAAGAGAGTGGTGGGCTTCCTGGCCCCCAGAGAAAGCTGAGTATGTTTGGGCAGGAACCTTGAAGGCAGAGGGGGCTGCCTCTCTGGCACTTACTTTTCAACACTAAAAGAGCTTTCTAACTCTGGCCTCAGTGGGGCAGAGGCCAAGGGCCAAAGAGAAGCATGACTGCAGCATGGCTGAAAGAGGCTCTCCTGACCGAATAATTGTAACCTGACTTGTCTCTGATCCTGAATTGTGACCTGTTACTTCCCTAATGCAAACCATAATTGTGAGTATTGTGTGTGAGTTCTGTGTGGCCATTGCAATAAATTATCAGACTCAGCAGAGAAGTAGTGAGTACGGTGGGAGGGACGGTTGGTGTCTGAATTGGTGGAAAGGTTGGAGGGTGGAGGCATGTCTGGTAGAAACCAGCCTTAGGCTACTGGTGTTGTGTGGGATCCTCCTTCCCCATTGTGAAGTTAAAGGAGGTCAAAGGAAGCTTCCCCCATGCCCTTTTTGCAGAAGATTATCCTGTTATTTAGGTGTGGCCAATGTTATCACAAGGGTCCTTATAAATGTCCTGGAAAGAGAGAAGAAGATATTTGGCACAGAAGAAGGAAATGTGACCACTGAAGCAAGATGCCACGCTGCTGGTTTTGAAGATGGAGGAAGGAATCATTGCAATAAAGTTCCAGAAACTGGAAAAGACAAGAAGATAGCTAATTCTTTTCTACAGCCTCTGGTGGATGCGCTGGACTCTGCTGACACCATGATTTTGGTCTAATGAAACTGATTTCAGATATCTGGCTTCCAAAACTGCAAGACTAGATGTGCATTGTGTTAAGCCATGAGTTTTTGGTTATTTGTTACAGCAGTCATAAGAAACAATACAAAAATTATGGAAAGCATTTATGGAGTATGTCACAAATGTTATTTTCCATCCTCTCTCTAAGTAGAAAACCATCATTTGCATGAGAGATCATTCTTTAAGTTAAGGTCATGAAACAGTTCCCAGTTTTCCATGAAGAAGCTTTAAAGCCATGACAATTCTCTTCTTGTTTATAAGGATGTGATGTGAATAAAGGAGTCCTCATGGTTCTCCAAAAGGATTTTATGAAACTTGGAGACTATGCCACTCTCATGAAGAAGTCATGAGACGTGATGACCAGTTGTCCCAAATGAAAACACTTTTGACTTTTACTTTGCCCCAGCAGGGTATTTGTCCTGCCGTCTGAATTGCATCCAGTCTGATGATTCCTGCCAGAAACTCTCTACCTTTAGAACACAAAAACCCAGTTATTTTAGAAGAACACTTTAGAAGAGAGAAGAAAGGAAGGAACAATGATTTGCAAAGTGATTGAAAAGCACTGTTTATGTTTAGAATTTATTGTCCTTTCATATTCCAATTTGGGGGCTACCTTTTCTCTGCACACCACTCACTGCCATGGAGTTGATTCCATCTCATAGTGAAACTTTAGGACAGAACTTTAGGACAGAGTAGACCTGCCCCAAGGAGCTCTAGTAGCATAGTGGCTAAAGCATTTGACTGCTAACCAGAAGGCTGGCGGTTCAAACCC
>NW_006921829.1:4027689-4046862 GCF_000298275.1 Orycteropus afer afer | reverse complement strand
AAAAAAAAAAAAAAAAATTCTAAATATCTTTGGCACAAACCACTACTAGTCCAGTAACATAAGATTAAATTCAGGCACCTTTAAATCCCCAAGCAAAATTTTCAGAAAAACTCCGTTTATCCAGTCGTTATAAAACAAAAGAATCTTTTCTTCTCTCCCTTCCTATATCTCTTTCCCACCCTTCCCCTCAGACACACAAACATACCCAAATTAGTCCGACACTGAAAGAGAGCAAAGAGAGGCAAGTCAGCAGTCAACAACTGCCATGTCTTCTCACACCTCTCTAATCTTCCAAACTCCAGTAACTGATTTTCTTAAAGAGAATATCTGAGTTCTCAGCACAAAAGTTTATGATCATTCATTCATTTGAGTGTTTTTGAAACTCTACCATGTTACTATGTTAACTTTAAGTAAAACTCAATTAAACACATTGGCTTTGTTAGGAGTTAATAGATTTCAAAGCCTCCACGAAAACATGGCATATGATAGCTATTTTAATTAGCTGATTAAGTAGCCTGGCAACACTTTCAAAATTCTGTTCTTTGATTTGGAGGACCCAGAATTTGATCCTCAAATGACAGGATTTTTGTGACAGCATGTAGGAAACTGTACAGTGCTCGTACAAGTTAGGTAGTTATCACAATAATTGCAACAATGACATCTCTTGGAGAACAGTATATACACTAAAGGTAAATCCCTAAGTGGTCCAAATGGTTAAGGTCTCAACTACTAACCAAAAGGTTGACAGTTCAAACCCATCCAGAAGTACATTGGAAGAAAGGACTGGTGATCTACTTCTGATTGGTCACAGACTTGAAAACCCCATAGAGCAGTTCTACTCTGCATGCCATGAGACCGTCTCATGGGGTCACCATGAGTCAGAATCCACTCAACACGAACTGGTCTTTTTTTCTTTTTTTTTTTTTAATGTATACCGAAGCTTCTTATAGTCAGTAAGGCCTTTGCCATAAACAGATTTCTTTTTTCTTAAAAGGATTCAGATATTTGCTGGTTTCTGGTCTCCACACAGAGAAAAAATCTTGTCTGTTCAGCCATACTACTGAGTGTCCCTCCCCCATGAATTCTTTCGTATCTGATGGTTAATTTGGGCCTGAACTCCTACATCCAGTATCACATAAACCTGATGTCACCACCTTCAGATTTTACTTTTCTTCCTTCTCTCTTATTCCACCTTTTCTCTCTTTTATTATTTTTAGCCAACTCCTTTGTTCCCCAGGCCACAAATCTCTCAATTGTAATTTCTCACCTTTAAGGACCACAGCTACATTATTCTTCATATTGTCAAGAATCAGGAGGGAAGGAAAAAAACTGACTTGAGTATCACAAATAGGTGTTATAAAATCCACAAAGAAAGACACATTCCATGTAGATGAGGTCAGAGAGGGAAACTGGGGTCAGATCATGCAGGACTTTGTGTGCTAAACAAACACTTTTCAACTTCATTTTGAAATTGGCACAAGCTGGGCCTAATACATCTGGTTAGCACCAACCACATGACTACACTGATTTTCATAATCAAGGCCTCAAGGTCCTCACACAGGTCTGTGTATTCTAAATAAATTATCATTTTTTTTCATCTTTTACCATATTAAGTGCCAGAAACCAAAAGATGGGAAGGAGCAAATGACATAACTAAGACAAACCCACTAGATAAATAGTAGAGTATTTGGCAATAGGCAAAGGCTCAGAAAATCCATACGTGCCAATAGTGTCCAATGATACGCAGCATCATTTTCTCTCTTCGTCTTAAGTGCAGGGACTTGAAGTCTGCAAACTATATGTCTTAGTTACCTGTTGTTGTTGTTATATGCCATCGAGTCAGGTCCTATTTATAATGACCCCTCCTTGGGTTTCTGAGGTGGTATCACTACAGAAGTAGATTACCCAACCTTCCTTCCAAGGAGTGGCTGGTGGGTTTGAACTGCCAGCCTTCTGGTTAGCAGTCAAGTGCTTTAGACACTACGCTACCAAAGCTCCTTGGTTACCTAGTCCTATTATAACAAAAATGTTACAAGTAGATGACTTTAAAGAACAGAAGTTTATTTTCTCACAGTTCTGGAGGCTAGAAGTCCAAATTCTAAACATTGATTCTAGGGGAAGGTCTTTATTGGTTTCTTTCAGCTCTCAGTCTTTGCCATTCAAGGCTGATCCACTGAAAGCTACAAGGACTGGAACTCCATGGGATCGCCTTGTTTGTCTGGGTCTTGTAAGTTTTCTGCCTTTGACAAGGTGCAGTCCTATGACTTTTCTGTCACTCATTTTAGTGGAAAATATTTGAGCTTTCCTTCTCTGACAAGCACATTACACAGGTTCTGGCTTTCACTGGTTTTACTGTAGATACATCTGCTTCCATCTTCATGTGGTAATCTTCCCCCTGTGTGTGGGTCTCTTCATACCTATTTTCTCTTTTTATAAGACACTACTCAGAAGAGATTAGGTTTAGGATCTGCCCTACTCCACTATAACCTAATTAACATAACAAAAGACGAACTGTATTTCCAAACAGGATTATATTCACAGGTACAGGGTTTAGGATTTTGGTATATCATTCTTGGGACACAATTCAATCTATAACACTACGTTTCCCTTTACTAGGAGGTTTCAGGTTTTGATTTTACCAATGAGAGGCACATGCACAAGATATGAAAATGTGGAACAAAAAGTGAAGCCGTTTTCTGGCCACACAGGCACATGAACATTATCAGATAGCATACAGAAATTTTTCCAAGAACTTCCAAGTAACCCATTAAGAATCAACTACTCTGGTAGTACAGTTAGTTAAGGTCCTCTGTGGCACTCTCCCATGATGCATTTCTTGAATTATTGAATGCTAGCAGTGGTATCCCTGATCGTCAAGCCATTCAACCTTTCCAATGATTGTATAAGCTTCAAAATCCCTGTGTTAAATCCCTTCTTGCTTGAAATACCTAGAGTGGTTTCTGTTTTCCTGAAATGTACATGATATAGGGAAAATACAAGAGTTGAAAAGCATTTCAAGCTGAGATTTTGTAGTTTAGAGGTGAATAGCCTTTTTTGCCTCAATCATCTCAATGTTTAGTGGCTTCTCACAACTCTGGTAGCATAGTGGCTAAGACACTTGCCTGCTAACCAGACGGCTGGCGGTTCAAACCCACCAGCCACTCCTCGGAAGGAAGGTTGGGCAATCCTACTTCCGTAGTGATACTGCCTCGGAAACCCAAGGAGGGGTCGCTATGAGTCGGGTTTGACTCGAAGGCACATAATAACAACAACAACAACACAACATAACATGGATCTTTATTTAAGAATACAGAGGAGTGGGTCATATATTCACAAATATTTTTACTCAAAGTGATTTAATAAAAACCACCAGAGGTTTGATGTGGATGGCTTGATACTTTGAACATTCACTTACCCAGAAAACTTGGCTCTTCTGATGACCTCATTCACTCAAAACATTGGCAAAAAGCTGAAGTTTTACTATGTGTAGAAAGAAATTTCACAATGGCCATATGCAGGAATGAAAGATTGCTAAACTTAAAATTCATGTATAGTCATGTTCAGATGGGTTGCTGATAGATGATTTTTTTGTTGCTGTTATTTAATTCCAGTAATCCTTGGGTTGATGGAAAGATATTCAAATGGACTGGTTTTAGAGTGCCAAAAATTTCCATGCATTCCTTTGGAATTTTTTTTTTTCAAATAAGTAAAATTAAATTCTAGTGCCTGGAAAAAAAATTGTGAACATTATGACCTCATCCTTCATCAATTTACTCATATTGTCCTTTGCTTTACTAAATTCTCCTAGTCAGTGAAGCTAATAAAAGCTCCGTCAGTCATCCAGCTATGCTGATCACCTTTCTCCCAAATTCTATTCATTTCTACTTTGTGCTAATTTCCTGGGCTAGACAGCATAGTTGTGAACACAGAATACACTGGATTTGGTTCAGCTCTTAATATCTTGGTAGGGGAGGAGGGGAGCTGCTCACCTTTTTCTCAGGTCAATGGTTTGCTGCCTTTTATGATACTGGGCAGGCTGAGTTACTCAATAACTATTGGGCATTTCAATTGCATTCCCAAGGCACGTAGGCAATTTTGGAGTTTTAGAAACTTATTTCCCCACAAATATATTTGACACCAAATCAAACCTTGATGAGCCAAATTTCATTTTTCCAACATCTAGGGATGGGTAAACCTGGCTTTGTGCTCAGTTCACTGAATATCTCAAAACTATTTTTCAAATGTCCAGAGTTTAGCAAAACCAAATCTACTTTGCCAAACATTTTACTTAATTTAATAACAAAAGAAATCATCTGTATTTTAATGAAAATTTAATCCATATGTTTGATTCATTTTTTGCACTCAATCCATGAAAATATTTTGTAAGAGTTTTCTGAAGTCCAAGAGGACTTCTACGCCATTTTTTAAAATAAGCCTGCTTAAGCTATTCTCCCCCTCCATTTCTTCTTCCTTGCTAAGTTAAGTTCTGTTTTCCTAGTCCCTGTCTGACTCAAACCTTATCTGCACTCTTTCTCTGACTCTCATTCTGTTGTTGTTGTTATGTGCCGTCGAGTCAGCCCCGACTCATAGCGACCCCTCCTTGGGTTTCCGAGGCAGTATCACTACGGAAGTAGGATTGCCCAACCTTCCTTCCGAGGAGTGGCTGGTGGGTTTGAACTGCCAGCCGTCTGGTTAGCAGGCAAGTGGACTCTCATTCTACACTAGTATTATTCTGGTGTGATCGTTAATTGGAGTGGCATATAAAGACATTTTCCATTTTGCTTTCCTGTGCTGCCTAGGGAAGAAAAGGAGTTATGGAGGGAACAAAATGAAGAAGAGACCCTTGTTTTCCCTTTTAGAAGGAACAATGTGACCTAGACAAGCTATGATAACTTAAGTATTTTGTGGTCATAGGGTTGAAGGAAGAATCATTCCTACTTTTATATTGATGCATTCTATGTTGAAGGGAGATAATACAGATGGTTAAAAGTTCTTTTTAAATAAGATCTCGAGGGCCATTGGTTTGATTCCTGGCCAGTGAACCTCATGCACAACCACCAGTGTCAGGGGTGGCTTACATGTGATGATGCTGAACAGGCTTCAGTGGAGCTTTCAGACTAGGACAGGCTAGGAAGAAAGGCCTGGTGACTTACATTTGAAAATCAGCCAGTGGGAATTCTATGGATGACAATGATCTGATCCACAACCAGTCTTGGGGATGGTGCAGGTCTGGGTAGCATTTCATTCCACTGTGCATGGGATCACTATGAGTCAAAGGCTGACTCCACAGCAGCTAACAATATATATGATCTATACAAGTAGCTCCAACAGACAGTCATTGGAAAACAAAAAGCCCCAATCATTTGGAAACCAGCTAATTTCTACTCCAAGTTTAAGGTGAATTTGA
The DNA here is from genome assembly GCF_000298275.1 of Orycteropus afer afer. Taxonomy (NCBI): domain Eukaryota; kingdom Metazoa; phylum Chordata; class Mammalia; order Tubulidentata; family Orycteropodidae; genus Orycteropus; species Orycteropus afer. The sequence continues at coordinate 4,041,455 of NW_006921829.1, read as the reverse complement.
GCAGAAAGGCTCTTATTTGGCTGATTGAGAAAGAGACTGTAAAAACCCAAATTACTGCCATCGAGCCTATTCTGACTCATAGCAACTCTCTAGGATCCATATATGGTCACTGTGAATGGTAATCGACTCGATGGCAGTGGATTTGGTTTGGTTTTAGTATAAGATTTCCAAGGCTGTAAATCTTTACAGAAGCAGACTTCCTTATTTTTCTCCCATGGAGCGGCTGGTGGGTTTGGACTGCTGACCTTTTGGTTAGCAGAAGAATGTTTTCATCACCATGCCACGAGAGCACCCAAAGGGACTGTTGGTTTAATGTATTTACCTGTACAGACTAGCTATACTTCCCTGGACAACTGGCAGTCCAGTGGTGGCTGAAGAGAGCAGGATGGGCTGGCAAAGGGAGGGTCAGAGAAGGAAGTTGGTAACCTTGGCTGCTCTCTTCAATGAGGTAATCACTGCTGTCCCTGTGCCTGCTGCCAGTGCCCAAAGAGCTCCAGATGCAATTGATCTCATTATAGATCAGCACAGAATTGGCTTGGACAGCTTGTTCTCTCCCAGTGATTAGGACATAGCATATTTCTCTTCCCCCTCCCTCTTAGCCCTATCTTAATCCATCATCTGAAGGTTCTTTTGTCTTTGGATCAATCTAGGGTTAATTTAAATTTACTTACTTGATACAAGCATAAAGCTGGTGAGGTAGACTCCAACTTCAAACAACTCTGAAAACCCAGCTCCCACCCATCACTGTGTACTCTAATTTGTTTCACCTCTCTCTACATTGGACTCTAACCAACCTGAAGAAACTGGGCACATGGTTTAGGAAGATTAAATCAAAGATTAGTTACACACTTTATCTGGGATGTAACTCTTATTTTGATGTTGACTTCCTAGGACTCTTCTCAATATTTCATTTTTCTCATAGAGAATAGAATAGAAGATGTTTGGGATGTGAAAGGAACTTCTGAAGGCAGTTTCTCTTTGCCTTTTCCTTCCGTAAAGACTGCACTAAACTGTTCTCTTAATAGAAAATGTCTTCTCTCTTTTTAAACTCTCTCTAGAGAGACCCACAAACTCTTTGCTAATGTGTTCTGATATCTCTCTAACGTAAGGCAATTCCCCAGGGAAACTGATTATTAGCTTTGAGCTTAGTGCTGGGTGGGTAGTGAGATGGCTCTGCAGCATAAGGACACTAAGAAGTAAAGCACAATGACTGGGGACAGTGCAGTGTCAATTAGGAAAACTAGACCCTTACTTGGGCCCAGAAACAAACTCTTGTTTGACTCTTGGTGAGTTAAACTTCTTTGGCCTTAGTTTCCTTGCCTGTATAATAAAGGATATCCCTCAAGTTCCTTACTGCTTCAGGAGTCTTTTAGTTAGTGATTTTAACTCAGTTGAGAACTAAGTTGCAAGACTCAGCAGGAAAATGGAATCAGTGCCCACTGATTATTTCTCATATGCTTCAAATCTTTCTTACCCACACAACTGGCAATATACACACCCACCAAGTCAGGCTATAAACTTTTCTCTCTCTTTTTATACACACTAAAGTCACATATTAAGGGTTACTAATAGAGTATTCTGCAGTTGCTAGCACTGAAGACAAACACTGACCCTTGGGTAACCAAGATATAGAGACATAGAGCTGTTCATCTCAGGTAGAATGGGTGTTAGGCTATATGAGCACTAGAGGCAAGCTGATATCTATATATTTTTGAGTTTCTCATGATGAGTCTTCCTTTCTAAGGGAGTTAGGCACTCTATTATCTTTCTCCCTGTATACATACCCCCTTCACCACTTATTTTTTGTTTCTCTATACACCAGGAATTTCTAATAGACTTTAGTTTCCAAGGGAAAAGATATAATAACCAGAAAAGACATGGGTTTTAAGTAAAGAAAATCCCCAATGTTTCAGGATTATTGATTTTAATGTTCTAGTGATATTACCATTGCTTGGCAGCATTTACTCAAGGAAAGACAGAGTTCCCACTCGGGCCTGGGTAATGCTGAGCAAGCCACTTACAAAGCAATTTTAAAGCTTTGAATGGAAAATATAGGTATGGTGTAATTTGAGGCAGAGAAGCAAGTTTTAGTAAGACAGCATTCTATAAGGCAAAATTTCTCAAAACTTTGACATCTGGAAACCACTTAAAGAGTAGATTACTGGTGTCAAACAAATGGAAAAAAGAGAAAGAGAAATTCACTGTGCTTTTTTTAAAAAATAAAAACAAAATACATTTTTAAATTAATAACAACAACAACAATAATAATAGCTTCATATCAATATCAGATTTTTGAGTTTAGGCTAGGTTCCACATTCAGGTGGCTTATCTTTTACTTTTTATTTCTACTTAATTACAAAATTATTATGCAGAATTTTAGATTCTTGCAAATCACAGGAAGATAGTTCTGCGTAGTTGAATTGAGAAATTATGGAACAATTTCTCACAAAAGCCTTTTTTGAGTTTTCCAGTTGATGAATATATTACACTCAAAAGAAAGAGAGTTGAATGATTGAACTTGGGAGATCAGGTGATGAATGGATTCCCAGTTCACTTTTTGATAGCGTTTGCCTTTGTAAAACATTTTTTTCATGTCCTTAGTAGAATTTGATATATATATATTTTAAATTACACCCAGTGATATGCAATTGATTTCTTCTTATATTGTGTAAAGAAAAGCATCATATACTGAGAGAGAGATAAGCTCAGAGATTTGAGTTTGTTCTTCAGAAATTTCTGATATTTATACACAATATTAAAAATTGTGAAAGTTTGACTCAAATGTAGTGGGTTTACTATTTAAGATACTGAAGAGATTATTGATATTACCACTCAAGATCAGTGTCATGAAAAAATATTTTAATTTCATCTGAAAAATTACCATGAAAGTCGCTTTTCTTTCATTGTTAGAACATATTAGGAGCAGAAACAGAATCTTCAACTTTGTGCCCATTCATTTCTCATGTCATGACTTGATTGCATTAACTATTTTCATTAGTTCCCCTCAACATCGAATCAACAGCCCAAGACATATTGCTGACCATTGACTGCTCTTTGTAAATAAGCCAGTGTGTGGAATTATCTTCAAGTGCAACATGTTTTATTCATGGAGCAAAACCATACCCTGTTGTTGTTGTTGTTAGGTACCATTGAGTCAGCTCTGACTCATACCGACACTATATACAACAGAACAAAACACTATTTGGTCTTGTCCAAGCCTCACAATCCTTGCTATACTTGAATCCATCATTGTAGCCACTGTGTCGATTCATCTTGTTGAGGGTCTTCGCTTTTTTCATTGACTCTCCATTTCGCCAAGCATGTTATCCTTCTCCAGGGAATGGTCCCTTCTGACAACATGACCTAAGCAGGTGAGACAAAATCTGGCCATTCTTGCTTCCAAGGATCATTCTGGCTGCACTTCCTCCAGGACAGATTTATCAGTTCTTCTGGCAGTCCATGGTACTTTCAATATTCTTCTCCAACACCACAACTCAAAAGCATCAACTCTTCTTCTGTCTTCTTTATATATTGTCCTGCGCTCACATGCATAGACGGCAATCGAAAATACCATGGCTTGGGTTAGGTGCACCTTAGTCTTCAAAGAGATATCTTTGCTCTTTAGCACTTTAAAGAAGTCTTTTGCAGCAGATTTGCCCAGTGCAATACATTGTCTGATGTCTTGATTGCTCCTTCCATTGGTGTTGATTGTAGAACCAAGTAATATGAAAGCCTTGAAAACTTCAATCTTTTCTCCATTTATCATGATGCTGCTTATTGGTCCAGTTGTGAGGATTTTCATTTTCTTTATGTTGAGATGTAATCTATACTGCAGACTGTAGTCATTAATCTTCACCAGTAAGTGCTTCAAGTTATCATTTTCCACAAGCAAGGTTGTGTAATCTGCATATTGCAGGTTGTTAATGAGTCTTCATGCTGATGCCACACTCTTCTTTATGTAGTCATTTATTGGATTATTTGCTCAAAATACACATTGATTATGTATGGTGAAATGATACAATGCTGATGCATTTCCTTTCTGATTTTAAACTATGCAGTATCCCTTATTCTGTTTGAACGACAGCCTCCTGGTGTATGTGCAGGTTCCTCATGAGCACAATTAAGTGTTCTGGAATTCCATTCTTCTCAAGGTTATCCATAATTTATTATGATCCACACAATTGAATGCTTTTGCATAGTCAATAAAACACAAGTAAACATCTTTATGGTATTCTTTGCTTTCAGCTGACCATATGACATCAGCAATGATATCCCTCATTCCACATCCTCTTCTGAATCTAGCTTGCATTTCTGGAAGTTCCCTGTCAATATACTGCTGCAACCATTTTTGAATTATCTTCAGCATGATTTTACCTGCAAGTGTTATTAATGATATTTTTGATAATTTCAACATTCCGTGGGATCCTTTTTTTGGGAATGGGTACAAATATGGATCTCTTCCAGTTAATTGGCCTGGTAGCTGTCTTCCAAATTTCTTGGCATAGACAAGTGAGTGCCTCCAGTGTGGCATCCATTTGTTGAAACATCTCAATGGATATTCCATAATTTCCTGGACCCTTGTTCTTCACCAGTTCCTTCAGTGTAGCTTTGACTTCTTCCTTCAGTACCATTGGTTCTTGATCATATGTCATCTCCTAAAATGCATGAACATAGACCATTTCTTTTTGGTACAGTGACTGTGTATTATTTCCATCTTCTTCTTCTTCTTCTTTTTTTTTTTTTTACCAATAACATGTCACCAAAATGATATCTTTCTTTTGTTTTTTGCCTTCTTTTTTTAAATTGGGTTTTGGGTGCAAATTTACAGAGCAGAATTTATTTTACATTCAACAGTTCTTGTACCTTTGGTTTCACTCCCTAATTACAATCCCCAACCCTAACCCAGTCTCTTCCCCTCCAGTCCCTGTGACCTCCCCCTCTCTGTGCCCTTCTTAACTATGCACTTCTGTCTGTCAAGCTTTCCCTCCATGTGAATGCTGCCCCCCTGCTGCTCCATGGCTAATTGCTCCAAGGGTTGTATCTCTGTAGAGTAGGTGGGTTCATTGCCCTGAGTTGGGCCTTCTGCATGTAAGTCTTTCTACTGTTGGGCTGAGAGCCAGTCCTTGGGAGTGAGTCCTATTCCAGGGCTGAAGGGTATCCCAGGGCCATAGTCTTAGGGGTCCCACCAGACACCTTCTGACCAGTAATTCTGGTCATTATTGTGTTTTTGAAATTCTTTTCATGTTTTTCCCCCCACTCTATCCAGGATCTCCAGTTTTGATCCCTTCCCGATTGGTTGGCATTGGTACCCAGGCACCATCTAGTTCTTCTTGTCTCGAGGTCCACCATATCCTTGGACTAATTGTTTCCAAATGTCCTTGATTTTCTTCATTCTTCTTCACTTCTGACAAGAGGAGACCATTAGCTGCATCTAGATGGCTGTTTGAAAGCTTTTAAGACCCCAGTTGCTACTCACTAAAGTAGGTTATGGAACAAGATTTTTATGTATTATGTTGTGCCAATTGAGCTTTGTGTCTCACAATACCATGGTTCTGAGTCAGCAAACCTGCTTGTTCTCTCTCTCAAGAGAGACTCACATATTAAAGAGTCTGGAAAATGATTATTCATATTATGGGGATTCACTTATTTGAGCAGGAGAGTAACTGCTATAGGAGTATTTTTTTGGCTTTAGTGCATAAGACATCTTAGAAGAAGACATTATAGCCAGGGAAGCTAGTTAGGAAAAACTGTAATTTATCAAAGTGTTTGGCTGTCTCTGAGGGATTACTCCAACTCTGTCTTCTGTTGCTTCTGTAATGATTGTGGTTATTTGTATCACTAGTATCTATCCAAGATTATCTTCTGCTAAATCTATCATTGGTCTAGGTCATGTTCCTTTCATCTTCTTTTGATGTTTCCTACATCATTCAATATTTTATGCATAGAATCTTCCAATATTACAACTTGAGGCTTAAATTTTTTCTTCAGTTCTTTCAACTTGAGAAAGATGTTCTTCCCCTTTGGTTTTCTAACTCCAAGTCTTTGCACATTTCATTATAATAATTGACTTTGTCTTCTCGAGATGCTCTCTGACTCTTCTGCCCAGCTCTTTTATCTTGTCATTTCTTCCATTTGCTTTAGCTACTCTCCACTCAAGGGTAAGTTTCTGAGTCTCTTCTGACATCCATTTTGGTCTTTTCTTCCTTTCCTGTCTTTTTAATGCCCTTTTCCTTTCTTCATGGGTGATGTTCTTGATGTCATCCCACAATTCCTCTGATTTTCAGTAATTGTTGTTCAAAGCATAAAATATATTCTTTAAATGGTCTCTAAATTCAGGAAGAAGATGACCAAGGTCATATTTTGGCTCTTGTGGACTTCTAATTGTCTTCAGTTCCAACTTGGACTTGCATATGAGCAGTTGAAGGTCTGTTCCACAGTCCGTTCCTGGCCTTGTTTTGGCTGAAAATATTGAGCTTCTCCATCACCTCTTTCCACATATGTAGTTGATCTGATTCCTGTGTACCATTCCTTTCTGCCCAGTATATTAGTGTTTAATCTATATGAGGTCAAGTACACCTTTGTTAGTCCATACCATTTAACTCCCAAAATAATTGGTAATGAAATATAAAAGCAAGCAATTCTCTTCTCCTGTAGCATAGGTGTTCTAGGACAAAATTTAAAAATTTATCATATACTTCTTGCTCACATAGATATCACTTATATGATGCAGTGATCAAGTGCTCAGCTGTGACCCAAAAGGTCAGTAGTTTGAATCCACTAGCTGCTCCACAAAAGAAAGTTGTGGTAGTCTGCTTCTGTAAAGATTACAGCCTTGGAAACCCTACAGGCAGGTCTACCCTGTGAACTATGAGTTGGACTAGACTTGATGGCATCTGGTATATGCCCAGAGCTAATTTGTATCAGGTTCATCTGTAGTTTTGTTCTACATAATATGTTACATGTATATAAAAGAATAGCATGTCTATATTGTAAACTTTTGACACTATGCAGAAATCTGAGAAAGTTTCTTCTTCTTTTCCTCTCAGAACAAAAAATTCCATCAACTTTGTAGCTGATAGTGTAAACTTCTAGGTAATATTGTGATTCTGAATCTCTTTTTTGATATGAGGAATGGAACGTTTGAATAATGCCTCTATAATATTGATTCCTTCTCCACCTTTGGCAATAAAAATAATCAATTTGTGGTTGAAAACACAATTTTGCACTCTTCATAGAATAACTTGATAGATTACTTGGACAAGTGATTTGACCATGAAAGATACATTCCATACCTCCTTAAGAGGGAAATAAGGATGGCATTAACTATTGTAACTAAGGTAGTCTGGGAATTCCTTATTTGTAGTGTTAGGGATGTTGGGAACTTAGTAGGTTGGGTATAAATGGTGCAGCAATTTGACCCACATATTAAAGAGTCTGGAAAATGATCATGCATATTATGGGGACTCACCAGTATTATTTGAACAGGGGAGTAACTGCTATAGGAGTTATTTTTTGGGGAATAGTCTATAAGATATCTTAGAAGAAGACATTATTGCCAGGGGAGTTAGTTAGGAAAAACTGTAATTTATCAAGAGCCTTAGAACTATCATAGTCTTTTATGGGTAACTTCACTCCATATAAGGCAATGTTCCTTATGTGGAAATGGCTCATAGACAAAGATGTGCAGTATTCTCCACACTTATCTTGCTATTCTACTTTCTTTTGTGTACATAATTCTATAATTTACAGCTGGGAAATTTTACCCTCCATTTCTACTTGAAAGCATGTAACAGGGGTTATATGCATAGATTCTGGAACTAGACAACCTGGCTTTAACCTGGGTTCAGCTCCATCCTATTACTTAATGTGTGAACTCAATTTCTTGTTCTCTACAAATAAGGATAAAGATATCTTAATGAGGTTGTTTTGAGATTTACATAAGATGTTTATAATTCATTTATCATAGAGTCTGGAACACAGAATTTATTCACAAGCCATTGTTTTTATAATCCCAGCTATCTTCCAGGACAAAGCTCAAAAGCCATCTCTCTATGAAACATTTCCAATTCCCCCAGGTTAAAATATTCTTTTTTTCCCTAGGGAATTTTCTGTGGTGCCTTATGAAACTAACCCATATGATACATGAATATGTGCCCATTGGAAAAATAGCCAAATAATTCACAGCATGTAGAGTAAAAAGTAAATGTTCTGTTGACAGTTGGATACATATCTTTCCTGATTATTTTCTATTGCACATAAATATAGATTTGTTTTTCTTTTTCATTCTTGTCTTCTACCCTACAGAAAAATGTACATTTTATTCTCCAGTGTAGTTATTTTTGTGTACATTTTTCTATACCATTAGATTTAGTTTTCTTTTTTAAGTTAGGAAAGATGGTCTTTCATTTTCGTATTAAGATTTTCTGGACAAACAATTTACACTCAATAAATAGGTATGAATGAATGGGTAACTTTCCCCCCATTGCAAACAAAACATTGAATTTAAATCTCCTCAAATCTCACTTTTTCACATATTTTCCCAGAGCAATCTTCCACTGATATCCCAAAACACTTACCATCTGTCTCAGATTTTGGCACAAAGCTACCTGGTATCATGACTTGTCTGTTTCGTGTGAGTTTAAAATTTTGTCTCTCTTATTAAATTGGAAACTCCTTGACAAGGTGAACCATGTTTACAAGAACAGGGCTCCATATATAACAGATTCTCCACAAATTTTTCTAGAATTAGAGTTGAGACTTGTGCCACTAGGAACAAGTTAAAGAACAGAAAAGGAAACCCTATCCATGTTCTGTGCCGCGATAACAATTTGAATTCCTTGTTTTAAAAGTGAAATGACTCAACCACAAATAACAAACGGACATATGAATCTTCTAAGAAAATCCCTTTTCACTTCTCCTCAAAGTCTCCGAAAGGAGACAAACAACACATGGAGAAGATAAAATTAGAGAGAAATAAAACTGCAAGTGCACAGGTGCTTGTTTGTATTATTTCAATTTGCACATGGCGTCTTTGTGTTTGTCAACTACTATTAGCTTCAACTAGGCAGTCTTTAAAGCAATGATTGAAGAAACCATACATTCCCATGAAACTTTCATTATAATAAGCCTATTTTTTTTCTTCCAAAGTAGCTGCATTAAGAACGTGCTTATTCTACTTATTCTGCCATTATTTAGCATATTTGAAGACCCATTTTATTAAAAAAAATCCAGTTTATAGATTACAAAAAATAGTTTTCATTATTATTGCCTTTCATCATCAGTATCTTTATAAAACAAATATTTATTTGCCTTTTGGGGTTGGCATGAGAATGATAATATCAGCAAATTAAACGCTGCAGTATTATTGTTGTTGTTAGGTGTTGTCAAGTCAGTTTTGCCTCTTAATGACCTATGCATAACACAACAAAACACTGCCAGGTCCTGTATCATCCTCACAATCATTGCCTGGCTTGAACCCATTGTTTCAAGCATGGTTTCAATCCATCTCAATGATGGGCTTCCTCTTTTTCACTTACCTTCTTCTTTACCAAGAGAGAGGCCCTTTTCCAGGGACTGGTCCCTCCTGATAACATGCCCAAATCACATACAACAGATGTGAGGTATGGATGCTGTTCCATACCTTGCCATCCTTGCTTTTAAGGAGTATTCTGGCTGTACTTTTTCAAAGACAGATTTTTTCATTCTTCTGGCAGTCCATGACTTTTTCTTTTTTTCCTGTCTTTTGAATCATCTTTTGCTTCCTTCATGTATGATGTCCTTGATGTCATCCCATAATAACTTATCTTTGATTATTTGTATTTTTGATATTGAAGTGTTGGAGTCTTCTATAAATTTAGAGATAAGTCTGTGTGTCAACTTGGCTGGGCCTGATTGAGTGGCTGGGCAGCTGGATGTAGTATTCCCCATGGTGAGACTGGTAATCAACTCCATGGTGGAATCTACTGTGAGGAGCTGAGTACCTGGCTTTGGGTATGTGGTCTGCTTCCCACATATAAGAAACAGCTTTGGGAACAGCCTCTAGCTTATGGCACACTTGAACCCTGCATGTAGATGTGTCATTCTTCAGCAGCCTCCCATGCTCTGCTGACCTTGGGACTTAAAATGGACTTGAGTCAATGGCCTGCCATGTGGTTTGGTAACATTGGGACTGTGCCATTTTATTTATTGATCTTGGGCTTATTAACCTCAGCAGCCAGTAGCTGCTTGAATGAAGAGGTGCCTCTAGCTTCAGTGGGCTGGGAGCAAGAGGCCCAGCTGAAGCCCAAGGTCGAGGGGCTTTCACCCAGCCCCTAGAGCCTGGCACATTGAACTTGGACTTCTAGCCTTCCAAACTGTAAGAGAATAAGTTCCTGTTTGTTCAAGCCATCCCATTTGTGGTATATTCCTGTCAGAGCGGCACTAGGTAACCAGAACAAAGTCCTTTGTCAAATATGTCTTTGCCATATTTTTTTCCAATCTGTAGGTTCTCTTTTTACTGTTTTGGAGAAGTCTTTTGATGCACATAAGAATTAAATTTTTAGAATGTGTCAATCATCCAGTTCATCTTCTGCTCTTTGTTCATTTTTAGTTATGCTTGATAGTCATTTATGCCATAAATTAGGACCTCTAACTTTGCCCCTAAGGAACTCTGCTGTGTAAGGCATTTGACTGTTAACCATAAGGTGGCAATTCAAACCCACCAGCCACTCTGTGGAAGGAAGACTGGGCAATCTACTTCCATAAAGATTTACTGCCTCAGAAACCCTATGGGGGTCGCTGAGTTGGAATTGACTTGATGGCAATGGCTTTCTTTTTTTTTTTTGGTTTAACTTTGCCCATGTTTTTTCTTTGCTGAATTTTATAGTTTTAAGTTTCACATTTAAGTCTTTGATCCATCTAGAATTAGTTTTTGTGTATGATGTGAGGTATGGATGCTGTTCCATTTTTCTGCAAATGGATGTCTAGTTTTGCCAGCACCATTTATTAAACAAACGTTCTCCTCCTCATTTAATGGATTTTGGCATTTGTCAAAGATCAGCTGACCATAGGTCAATGGATCTATTCCTGGGTTCTCAGTTTTATTCCATTGGTCTTCATCTCTCTCATTATACCAATATCATGCAATTTTGACTACTGTGGCTATATAGTAAGTTTTGAGATCCAGCAGTGTGAGATCTCCTACTTTGTTCTTCAATAGTGCTTTGCTTATCCAAGGTCTCTTTCCTTTCCATATAAAGTTAGTGATTGGTTTTTCCATATCTTTAAAAAATGTTCATGGGATCTGGATTGGAATTGCATTGAATGTATAGATTACTTTGGGTAGAACTGACATTTTCACAGTGTTCAATCTTCCTATCCATGAGCATGGTATGTTCTTCCTTTTATGTAGATATCTTCCGCTTTCTTAAAGTAGTCTTTTATAGTTTTCTTTGTACAGGTCTTTTGTGTCCATGGTAATATTTATTCCCAATATTTTATTTTTTTGTGCTATTGTAAATGGTATTGATTTCCTTATTTATTTTTCAGAAATCTCTTTGCTGATGTGGAGGAATCCAACCAGTTTTTGGATGTTGACTTTGTATCCTGTCATGATGCTAAATCTCTTAATTAGTTCCAGTAATTTTTTTACTGAGTCTCTTGGGTTTCCTAGGTATAGGATCATATTATCAACAAATAGGGATAGTTTGACTTCTTCCTTACCAATTTGGATGCCTTTGATTTCCCTTTCTTGGCTATTGCTTTGGCTAGGACTTCTAATACAATGTTGAATAAAAGTGGTGATAGAGGGCATCCTTGTCTGGTTCCTGTTCACAAGGGGAATGGTTTCAGTCTCTCTCCATGGAGAATAATGTTAGCTGTTGGTTTTACATAGATGCCCTTTATTATGTTGAGGAATGTCCCTTCTATTCCTATTTTGCTGAGAGTTTTCATCAGGAATGGGTGTGGGATTTTATCAAATGCTTTATCTGCATCAATTGATATGATCGTGTGGTTCTTTCTCTTTCTTTTATTGATGTGGTGGAGGATGTTGATTGTTTTTTAATGTTGAATCATTCCTGCATACCTGATATGAGCCCCATTTGGTCATAATGAATGATTTTCTTGATATGTTGTTGGAGTCTATTGGCTAGGATTTTGTTGAAGATTTTTGTATCTATATTTATGAGGGATACCGGTCTGTAGTTTTCCCTTTGAGTGATGTCTTTGCCTGGTTTTGGTATCAAGGTTATGTTTGCTTCATAAAATAAATTAGGGAGGATTCCATCCTTTTGTATGTTTTGGAATAGTTTGAGTAGGATTAGTGTCAGTTCTCTGAATGTTTGGTAGAATTCTTTGGTGAAACTATGTGGGTCAGGACTATTTTTGTTGGTAATTTTTTGATGACCTGTTCAATTTGTTCTTTTGTTATGGATCTGTTCAACTTTTCCACATCAGTATGTGTTAGTTTGGGTAAGTGGTGTGTTTCTAGAAATCTGTCCATTTCTTCCAAATTTTCAAATATATTGGAGTAGAGTTCTTCTTAGTATCCTGATATTATCCTTTTTATTTCAGTTGGTTCTGTGGTGATGTCACCCATTTTGTTTCTTATTCATGTTATTTTTATTCTCTCCCTCTTTTCCTTTGTTAATTTTCCAGTAGTTGTCCCTCAAATATGGTGAAATTAGGAGATTTCCAGATAACCAGAAATTAAGGTGATTTGTTAAAACCAGATCAACCTTACAAGGAATATTAAAGGGAGTCTTCTAAACAGAGTACCAATAATAGCAAACAACAACCAATCATTAATACACAAGCAATAGCAAACAACAACCAATCATTAATACAAACCAATCATTTAAACAGTAGTTTGAATTAGTTTGTCAATTTAATTGATCTTTTCAAAAGTTTGTCAATTTAATTGATCTTTTCAAAAAATCAACTTTTAGTCTTGTTGATCTTTTCTGTTGTCTTTCTATTTTCTGTTTCATTGATTTCTGCTTGAGTCTTTATTATTTCCAATCTTCTGGTGACTGTTGGAGTCATCTATTTGCCTTTTTAACTCTTTTAAAGTCTGATTTATGCATTTTGGGGCTCTATCAGTGGGTCCATAGATATTTATTATTGTTATATCTTCTTGTTCAATTGATCCTTTAATCATTATATAATGTCTTTCCTTGTCTTGTATGGTGTTTTTTGTTTTAAAGTCAATTTGATCAGAAATTAATATTGTCACTCCTGCTCTTTTTCGGTTGCCATTTGCTTGATATATCTTTTTCCAACCTTTGATTGTTAGCCTATTTTTGTCTTTGTCTCCAAAGTGTGTCTCTTGTAGACAGCATATTGATGGGTTTGTTTTCTTATCCAATATGCAACTCTCCATCTCTTGAGTGGTGCATTTAATCCATTAACATTCAGTGTAATTATCAACAAGTATGAATTGGTTGCTGTCATTTTGTTATGTGTTTTTTCATGGTGTTCCTGGTTTCTTTGTTCCATATAATTTTCTGTGCTGAGCTCATTTATGTTTGTGAATCATGTTTTCATTTCTTTTGTTGCTGTTGTTTAAGTGTTTGCTGAATATTTGTGCGTATCCTCTTTTTTATTGTGATATGAATGTTTATCATTTTACTTTGGGGTTACCCTATGATTTATAATTTTCTCCCCAAATTTAGAACAGTCCATTCCATCTTGCAACTCTCTTAACTTGCTCACCATTTAGAAGTTCTGTAACTACACACTATTTTCCTCTTTTTGGTTTTGTAGTTGTCCTCATTTGCCAACTGATG
>NW_006921829.1:4018392-4027109 GCF_000298275.1 Orycteropus afer afer | reverse complement strand
ACACATAGGTTATTCCTTTTGATGGTATCCCACATGAATCTTAGGCTTCTTCATTTTGTTTTGATCTTTTTTTCTGATTGATCCCTTTCCAAAGAAGTGGTCAGCTGTTTGTCTTCAATCTCATTAATTCTGTCTTCCATTGATTTAATTCTACTCTTTTGCCCTTTCAATGTGTTGTCTATTTCAGAAAATTTAGTATTAATCTTCTGTATTTCTATCTGTAGATTTTGTGGCATTTCTAATTTTTCATTGTTTTGTTATTTTGTTCTTGTATTTTCCTCTTAAATTGTTTTAGAGTTTTGTCTATGTTTCCCTTAATTTTGTCAGTGTTTTCCTTGATTGGTCTCTCAATCCTTTGAAGATACCTAAAGATAATTCTTTTGAATTCCTTATCTGGGAGTTCCAGTGCTGCTTCTTCCACAGGGATGTATTCTGGGTCTGTTTCCTGTCCCCTCGTTTCTACCACTTTTTCTTACTTCTTTGTGTGGACTATGATGGTGTATTTTTTTCTGAGACATTGTGACTTTGTTGTATTTAGATCTCTGTTGTTAACTGTTCATGAAGAGCAGTAAGGGAGGGTCAGGCTTTTCTGAGTGGTAATTTATCATTGGCCAGTTGGTGAAGAAGGAAGTGGTGGCTCTCAGTAAGTGGAGCTGCATGAGGTGTGAGTGTGGTTGTGTCATATGGGCACAGTTGCTGTCTCCCTCTCAGTTTGACAAAACAACAATTAAAAAAATAAAAAAAGTAAAAGCAAGTGGACAAAAATCACACTGCATAAGCACACAGGAACAATCACCGAAAAAGGAAAAATAAAATAAAGCAAAATAAGTACCCTCAATATTTGGGGAGAGGCAATAAGAGAAAAAAGGTAGAATAGGAGAATAATGAAGGAAAAAAATGGGAAAAATGCAAAAAAACAAAAACAAAAACAAAAAAAAAAACCCCACAAAGAATGGGGTTAATCACAAGAAAGAAAAAAGTTGGAACAAGGAACAGGGAAGTGAGAAAAAGGTGAAAGCTAGAACCTGGGAAGGGAAGAATAAAGAATAATAATAAAAAGGACAATAAAAAAACAATAATTTTAAAACAGACAAATATAAACTAAAAAAAAAGGGGGGAAATATCTGGGCATGGCAGGACAGGGCACCCAGGTTCCATCCAAGCACACAGACTAGGATGGAATTCCTGCAGGCCCAGAAGGTGGGTGGGAGTGAGGGATGGCCATGCCTCCAATCACCAAGAGGATGTGGGGTATAAGAGTAACAAGGGAAATATTGCACCTTTCCAGTCGTTGGCATCCGAATGTCCTTGTGGTTTCCAGCAAATGGAGCCTATTCTTAAGTCCCTGGAATCTGGGAGAATGCTGTCACTTTAAATATCCAAAACAGTCTAACCACTTGTAAACATTCAAAATGGCTGCACCCTCTGGATAGTCAAAGTCCACAGCTCAGCCTGCCTTCTTCTTTGCTGTTTCCCCTTTTAATCACTAGCCACCAGTGAACTCCTCCATGCAGTCCCTGGCTAGCAGGGCCGATTTTTAGGTTAATTCTTAGATCCTAACACCACTTGTCAATATCCAAGGTGTCTGTGTCATCAGGATTGCTGCCAGACCACAGCTCCATATGTGTCCTCTATTGGTGTTTTCATGCAAATTCTTCTACTAGTTGGAGTTTAGTCCACTTCTATATCCTTCCTTTCAAAGCTCAGGGCTCCAGGATTATCTTCTGTATCTGTGCTAATTGGTCCCTGTGGTAGTTCAGTTTGTGTGTCAACTTGGCTGGGCCTGGTTGAGTGACTGGGCAGCTGGATGTAGTATTCCCCATGATGAGACTGGTAATCAACTCCATGGTGGAATCTACTGGAAGCAGATGAGTAGCTGCTTTAGGAAATGTGGTCTGTTTCCTATATATAAGCAGAAGCTTTGGAGAATGGTCTATAGCTTATGGCATGCTTGGACCCTGCATGTAGCTGTGTCTGTGTTCAAAAGCCTGCCATGCTCTGCCCACCTGGAGACTTACAATGGACTTGAATTAATGGCCTGCTGTGTGGTTTGGTAATATTGGGACTGTGCCTTTTTATTTGTCAATCTTGGGCTTGGCAGCCTCAGCAGCCAGTAGCTATATGAGTGAAGAAATGCCTCTAGCTTCAGTGGGTCAGGAGCTGGAGGCAGAGTTGCAGCCCAAGGCTAAGGGGCTTTCACCCAGCCCCTAGAGCCTGGCACTTTGAACTTGGACTTAAAGCCTCCACATTGTAAGAATAAACTCCTGTTTGTTAAGGCCATCCTATTTGTGGTATATTCCTGTCAGAGCAGCACTAGGTAACCAGAACAGTCCCCCTTTTCTTTGTTGACGAGGGTCTATGCAGTCTTTCTGCTTATTCCACCATTTTACCAGAACTCTCTGCCAGGAATCTTTCTGCCCAAAGGACACTTAGCTTTCTTGCTCTGTGGGCTGGCCAACCTGCTACTCCATCTCATTCCAGTCTCTTCTACCAATTAATGCTCAAAGGTAACCTAATCTGCCAGTAAGCCACTACCCAATGGCATCCAGCTTTCTCCTCCATGGGCTGGTAATGCTGTCGGTGTCTCATGCTGGTCTCTTGGCTCTGCTACTGCTGTCTCTCATGCCAATCTCTTGGCTCTGCTGCTACCATCTCTCATACCACATACCAGGCTCTCTCTCCCAGGGTCTCCAGTCAAGGGTGCACTCCACTCCTTTTCCACATTTTAGGTATCTGTCAGAGCAGCACCCCACTTTCCGGTATCATATTCTATTTTTGTTACCTAATGTCACTCTGACAGGACTATACCAAAAATGGAATGGCTTCAACAAACAGGAGTTTATTCTCTTATAATTTTGGAGCCTGGAAATCTGAGTTCAAAATGCCAGGGTCTAGGAGCTGGGTGAAAGCTCCTGAACCTTGGGCCTCAGCTCTGCCTCTTGCTCACAACCCACTGTAGCTGGAGGCTTTTCTTCTCTCAGGCAGCTGCTGGCTGCTGAGGCTGACAAACCCAACATTGACAAGTAAAAAGACACAGTCCCAATGTTACCAAATAACAGGGCATGCCACTAATTCAAATCTAGAAGAAGTCTAAGTTTGGCAGGGCATGGCAGGCTGTTGTACAATGGCTTGGCTACATGCAGTGTTCAGTTATGCCAAAAAGCAGGAGACCTGCCTTAAAGTTGCTTCTTATATAATGGAAGCAGCCCACATGCCTAAAGCAATTCCTCAGCTGCTCTAGTAGATTCCACCAAGGACTTAAATACCAATCTCACCTTGGGGAATGAGTACATCCAGCTTCCCAGCCACTCAACCAGGTCCAGCCAAGTTGACCCACCATGTTAACTACCATAGTAGTCTATCACAGATGGCTTGCACTGCCCCTAGCTCTTTGAGTGAAGAGAAAGTACTTTAATTTTTGACAGTATGTATGTCAGTAGCAGGAAGGAATAAAGCTGGTAACTAGGTTTTCATCCTGCTTAATGATTATGATTCCTATCCATTCTTCCCAGGTCTCCTTTATTGTTCTGCTGTTGGGCTTTTCCTCCTCTGCCTAATGCAATATCTTACACACAGAGGCATTAAGTAAATATTTGATTATATAGTGATCCATCTGTTTCTAAGGCTAAGTAAGTGCCCAAACTTGAAATTAATATTTAACTGACTTGAGAACCATTGCAGTGACAGTTGTGCTCAGAATATCAGGTAGTTGATACCTTTGTAGATTCCTTCAAGGCCATACCCAACCATCCAACTTGAGCCTCCTAAAGAAATTTTCAAACTCAAACACTATTTATATTTACCTTTCTCGTTTGCTGTTTCTTGAAATTAAGGTAGACAGACCAACATCTATTGTTTCTTTTTGCTCTTTACTGTGTAACAATTGACTTTAATAATTTTCACTTAGTTTATCTAACTGAGACCCCTCTATAGGGGTCTGAGGATTCAAAATGGAAAGCACCATGTAATTGCAATATTTCAATCAGAAAGAAAACTTCAAATGTATTAAGACTATATAGGGTACAATTGCCTTTTGCCTAAAAGCTAAATAAAATTTTATTTAGTTTAGTTATTTATTGTACCACTTAATAGCATACTCTTCTTAGTCAGGGGTCTTAGTACACACAGCATTTTGAATATTTTTTATTATTGTGGTCTTAGTACACATAGCATGTTGAATATTTCTTATTATTGTGTGTTTTCCTATTTAGCCTCATAGTCTTTTTAACCTTAATTTTAATGGTCACATAGAATTTCTCAAATGGTGCATTGTAATTTATCTAACTATTCCTTTATTAGGAGCTCTGGTAGCATAGTGCCTAAGACACTTGACTGCTAACCAGAAGGCTGGTGGTTCAAACCCACAAGCCACTTCTCAGAAGGAAGGTTTGGCAATCTACTTCCCTAGCGATACTGCCTCAGAAATCCCAAGGAGTGGTTGCTATGAGTCAGGTTTGGCCAGATGGCAAATAACAACAACAACATTCCTTTACTGGACATTTTGATAGCTTTTATTTTTTCATAATTACAAACATTGCTGTGATGATTATCTTGGTAAATAAATCTTTTTGTGGTTTTTGGATTGTTTACTAAGGACAGGTTTCCAAAAGTGAAATTAGTGGATCAAAGGTAACTACCTGTTTCTGGTTCTTAATACATATTTTCAAATTGCTTTCTGACAGAGTTGCACCAATTACAATGGTAGCAGCTATAAATGAGAAAATAATGATTACTACATCCTTTCTAGCATTGAATAGTACATAATTTTTATTTTCATAATTTTTCCAGTAAAGTTCTGTCTTAATTTACTTTTACTTTTCATTTTATTGCTAGTGAGATAGAACTACTTTATAGGTTTATTTTTACCATGCGTTACCTCTTTCCTTTTCCCACTGTCAGTTGAGATCTTAACATCTTTCTTAATAATTTATTTAAGCTCTTCTTTTATTTTAAAAAGTCTAAATGAATCATTTATTTATACACTAATTTAAAAATATTTTTTTAAGTCTGTGACTTATTTTAACATACGAGTTGTATCACTTAACATCCACAATAACGACAAACCAAAGCCCCTACCATTGAGTCAGTTCCAACTTTTAGCCATCTTATTGACAAGGTAGAACTGTCCATGGGGTTTCCAAAGCTGTAAATCTTTACTGAAGCTGATTTCTCTTTTTTCTCCTGTGTAGCAGCTGGTGTGTTTGAACTGTCAACATTTTGGTTAGCAACCGAATGCTTTAACCAGCATCACCAGAACTCCTGACATTCACAATAGGTTTTGTGAAATAGGACATTAAATGATTTGGATGTTGAGCAAACATTATATTAAAAACTTGTGGGAGGCTGCTTCTGATTGCCTTTTTTGCTGCTGCTGCCACCACTGTTGCTGCTGGAGCTGTTAGTGGAGGCTGGAGGACTGAGTGATGGCAATAGTGGTGGCTGAGAAAGCAGCAGTGGAAGCAGAGGGAGAAGAAGCTAGTGGAGAGGGAGTGGAACATGCCCAGTCCCACCCACTGTTCTATCTGCATGAGCATCATGAGTAGGCTGGGCCCCACACAGTCCTCTGCTTGCCTGCCCACTGGGCAAAGTCTGAGAGCCCACACCCACAGCGATGTCCTCTACCTCACCTGCCTTATCCCACCCGTGGTCTGAGGCTGCAAGAATCTGGGGTTAGGGTCTTTAAAACCATTAAGGGGAAATAAAAAACAAAGAGAGAGTTGCTTTCCCTTGGGGGAAAAAAAAAGCCTTATAGGACCCAAGATGTATATGCAGTTGGACATTGTCTGAATGGACATTAAGTGATGCACACCTGTATTTGTTTATTTGTTTTGTTTATTGGCATTGCGGATTTAGTAATAAGTTATTGATGTTTTTCCTTTTTAAGTTTCTTCTATTGCCTCTAAACTTGAAAATCAGTCTCTCTTCAGATGCTTGATAGCAATCTGATTCCATTATTTCTATGACTTGAATTTATAAAAACAGTTTATTCTTTAGTCATTCTGCAATTTTTTTTTTTTTTTTTTTGTCTGGTGGCATAGTCCCTAAAGCATTTTACTGTTAACCAGAAGGCTGGGGGTTCAAACCTACCAGCCACTCCTCAGAAGGAAGATTGGGCAATCTACTTCCATAGAGATACTGTCTCAGAAACCATAGGAGGGGTTGCTATGAATCGGGATCTACTTGATGGCAGTGAGGTTTTTTTGTTTGTTTGTTTGCTTGCTTGTTTCTGATATAAGAAAAGGCTCTTTCTTTTATTTTAAGTAATTCTTTGTTGATTTAGAATTTTCTTTTGGAAAAATTGATGTTAAGGCAAAGGATTTAATTTAAGATTATCTAGTAGGAAGTCAAAAAGGAGCTCTGGTGGCATAGTGGATAAGACATTTGTCTGCTAACCAGAACATCAGTGGTTCAAACCTACCAGCTGCTTCACAGAAGGAAGATGAGGCAATCTACTTCTATAAATATTTACAGCCTTGGAAACCCAATAAGGGTCACTATGAGTTGGAACCAACTTGATGGCAGTGAGTTTGGTTTGTTTTTGGTGAGCAGAAAGTCAAAGATCTCTGGTGGTGCAGTGGTTCAGGCATTTGACTGCTAACCAAAGGTGATTTGTTGGAACCCACTAGCTGCTCCACTGAAGAAAGATGAACCAGTCTGCTTCTGTAAAGATTTACAGCCATGGAAAACCAATAGGTGTCACTATGAGTCAGAAACAACTCAGTGGAAGTGAGTTTGGTGTGAATAGGAATTCAAGAAGCTCTGGTGGCACAATGGTTAAGCATTTAGCTGTTAACCAAAGATTGGCACTGTGAATACACCAGTAGTTCCACAGGAGAAAAGATCTGATGATCTTCTCCCAAAAAGATTAAAAACAAAACAAAACCTCATTGCCTTCGAGTCTATTGAGACTCATAGAGACGCCTCCTTGGGTTTACAAGGTGGTATCTCTACAGAAGTAGATTGCCTAGTCTTCCTTCTGAGGAGTGGCTGGTGGTTTAAACCACCAGCCTTCTGGTTAGAAGTCAGATGGCTTAGGCATTATGCCACCAGACCTCCCCCATATAGATTACAACCTAGGAAACCCTATGGGGCAGTCCTTTTCTGTCCTATATATATCTATGAGTTGGAATTGACTCAATGGTTCCTAATAACCACAACATTAGGAAGTCTTTGGGGGTAATGGAATTAATTCTTGTCTGGTTGGAAAAAGTGGAGCAGGGAATTGAGGGGGCAAAGGGGTTTTAAGGAAGAGCTCTTAAACTAAAGTATGAAATTTGGTTAAAGGCAAGAAGATGGATAAATTAGTTACTTTCATCCCTATTTTTTTTGCAGAATGCCAAGGTGTCTAGATTGTCTATTGAAGATCTCCTTTATAAAATCAAAGAATCAACAGCACTATCAGTCTTCACTGATTTATTTTTAACATGGTGATCCTAAAATAATAAAGGAGAAAATTTTTAAAAAATCATAAATTGATACTTTCATGAATATTTATGGAACACTGAATATAGAGTAGCTAAAATAAATGGAAAAAAAATTGAAGTAAAAGAGCTAAACAGAAGATTTCAAAGGGCAGCTTGAGAAGACAAAGTAAAGTATTATAAGGAAATGTGCAAAGATCTGGAATTAGAAGACCAAAGAGAAGAACATACTCAGCATTTCTCAAGCTGAAAGAATGGAAGAAAAGAATTAAGTCTAGTTGAGATATTGAAAGATTCTATGGGCAAAAAATTGAATGACACAGGAAGAATCAAAAGATGATGGAAGGAATATCAGAGTCACTGTACCAAAAGGAATTGGTAGACATTCAACAATTTTAGGAGGTAGAATATAATCAAGAACCCATGGTACTTAAGGAAGAAGTCCAAATTGCAGTAAAGATACTGGCAAAAGAAGGCTCCAGGATGATGAAATATCAATTGAGATGTTTTTTAAATTAACTTTGCATTGTTATTTGGGTGAAAGTTTACAAAGCAAGTAGGTTTTCAATTCAGCAGTTCATACACAGTTTGTTTTGAGACATTGACTGCAATCCCCACAATGTAAAAGCACTCTTCCCATTTTCTCCCTAGGGTTAATATTTCCCTTTGTTCTTCTCTCCTATCCATTCCTTCCTTTTGAGATTTATCCCTGGGCAAATGCTGCCCTTTTGATCTCTTATGTTTGATTGCTCTAAGAAATGCATACCTCCCTGGTGTTATTGTTCACTCTATAGGCCTGTCTACCATTTGGCTGAAAGGTGAGCCACAGAGTTGAATTCAGTTATAGGCCTGAATGGTAACTAAGTCTTGAGGTTCCAGAAGTCTCTATCAGACAGGTAAGCTTAGCCTTTTTACTATTTTGAAATTTGTTCCACATTTTTCTTACTCTATCCAGGATATCCTATTGTGATCATTTTCAGAATGATTGGCAGTGGAAGCCAGGCAACATCTATTTCCTCTGGTCTCAGCGCCATGGAGACTGAGGTTCACATGGTTCACATGGTTCATTAATTCTTTGGACTAATTGTTTCCATGTGTCTTCGATTTTTGTCACTTTTCTTTGCTCCAGATGAAAAGAAACAAATAGCTACACCTTAGATAGCTGCTTGCAAGTTTTTTTTTTTTTTTCATTGCAAATACCTTTTTTCTTTTTTTTTTTTTTTTTATTAGGATTTGGGTGAAGATTTACAGAGTAAATTCACTTTTCATACAGCAGTTCACATATACTTTGTCTCA
>NW_006921829.1:4007938-4010981 GCF_000298275.1 Orycteropus afer afer | reverse complement strand
CCTCCGCAAATACCCCAGCTAGTCCAGAGAATATGTAGAAATGGATGAGCTTCAATGGCTTGTGCTAGCACTGGAACTCCAGCTCCTTGTTCTCTTGGGGCCACTGAAGATAAGGCTTCTTCAAAATCCCTGATCCTGACACCAAGAAATACCAAAGAGCAAAATGGAGCTTCTGTTAAAATTAAAGCAAAGAGTTTATTGAAGGAACAAAGTGATCTGGAATTGCTTGCAAGTTTTTAAGACCCAAGTCACCCAAGTCACTACTCACCAACCTTGGATATAAAACAGTGTCTGTGTGCAGTATGTTATGCCAACTGACCTTGATGTCCTCCTATAGTCTTGAACTTACAGATCCAGTAACCCACTCCTTCAAGGCATTTGGTTATGGCTACGAAGTATTCATAACTTTGCCCCATGTTAACTCTACTATGTACATGGACATTTTTTTACAGCATATATATACATGTATGTAGAATATTGTCTGCCAAACCTTTATATGGTTGTGGGTATAGTCCCATTTATCTATCCACACCTAATCATCTTGCCTGTCTACCTATGTATCCACTAGTAGATTAATGTTTGTTATTGCTGATAATGCAAGACTGTATGCAGGAGTGTTTACCTTTGTTGTTTGTAACTCTTGTGAACCTCTCCCATGTCTTTCTTTTCCTTAGTACTGATCATCCACTATCTGTATATTGCCATTCCTTTCACCCAAATTAATACATGTCTCTGATCTACTTAGTAATTTTTCTATCTCAATGATCTCCTATCTCTGGTTACCATTTCTAATAGTTAAAGTTATGTGCCAACTTGGCTAGGCTTGGTTTTGAGTGGCTGGGCAGTAGGATGTAGTTATTCCCCATGATGAGTCTGGTAATCATCTCCATCGTGGAAACTGCTGTGAGCAGATGAGTAGCTGCCTTAGATATGTAGTTTGCTTCCAATATATAAGAAGAAGCTTTGAGAAAGGTCTCTGAGCTTTTGGCATGCTTCAATGCTGCATTTATCTGAGTCTTCAGTTGACAGCTTGCCTTGTTGCCTGCTGATATCGGGACTGTTTCTGGACTTGAACTAGTGGTCTGCAATGTTGCTTTTGATAATCTTGGGACTGTGCCATTTTACTGGTTGACCTTGGGTTTGTCAGCCTTAGCAGTTACCAACCATCAGAGTTAAGAGAACCCTCCAGCTTCAGTGGGCAAGGAGCAAGAGACAGAGCTGAAGCCCAAGGTTGAGGGGCCTTCACCCAGCCCCTAGAGCTGGCACATTGAACTTGGACATCTGACCTTCTATTCTGTAAGAGACTAAATCGCTGTTTGTTAAAGCCATCTGTTTGTGGTGGTTTCTGTTAGAGCAGTCCTAAATAACCAAACCACCATTAAAGAATGTGTCTTTCCATGTGTCCTCATTTCCTTGATTGTTTTATAGTGGTGGACTCATACAATATTTGTCCTTTTATGATTGGCTTATTTTCCTCAGCATAATGTCCTCTAAGTTTATTCATGTTATCAGGTGTTTCACAGATTCTTTATTATTCTTTAGTGATGCATGGTATTATGTGTATTTACTATATTTATCCATTTATCTGTTGATGGGCACTTAGGTTATTTCCACCTCTTGGCTAGTGTGAATAGTTCTGTGATGAGCATGAGTGTGCATATATCTGTTCATCTTGTGGCTCTTCTTTAGGATATACACTTAGTAATGAGATTGCTGGATCAAATGATATTCCTATTCCCAACTTTGTAATAAGCAAGTGCCCTAGTGTTTTCCACAGTGGTTGCACCATTTTACAGTCCCACCAGCAGTGTATGAGGGTTCTAATCTCTCCACACCTTCACCAGCATTTATTGTTTTCTGACTTGAACTTTGCTATTATTGCTGAGGTGAGACGATATCTCATTGTTGTTTTGAATTGTGTCTCACTAATGATGAATGATAAAGAGCTCTGGTAGCATAGTGCCTAAGGCACTTGACTGCTAACCAGAAGGCTGGCGGGTCAAACTCAGCAGCCACTCCTTGGAAGGAAGGTTGGGCAATCTACTTTTGTAGTGATTCTGCCTCGGCAACCCAAGGAGGGGTCACTATGGGTCAGAGCCAACTCAACAGCACATAGAAACAACAATGACTAATGATGATAAGCATTTCTTCATTTGTTTGTTGGCCACCTGAATATATTCACTAAAAGTGAAGTGTCCGTGTCTTCTGCCCATTTTT
The DNA here is from genome assembly GCF_000298275.1 of Orycteropus afer afer. Taxonomy (NCBI): domain Eukaryota; kingdom Metazoa; phylum Chordata; class Mammalia; order Tubulidentata; family Orycteropodidae; genus Orycteropus; species Orycteropus afer. The sequence goes on along the minus strand of NW_006921829.1, from coordinate 4,008,764 downwards.
TAATGGGATTGTTTGTCTTTTTAACGTTGAGGTGTTGAAATTTTCCATAAATTTTAGAGATAATCCTTTGTTGAATATGTCATTACCAATTTTTTTTTTCCCAATCTCTAGATTCTCTTTTTACTGTTTCAGAGAAACCTTTTGATGTGCATAAGAATTTAATTTTTAGAACGTCCCAGTTAACTAATTTATCTTTTGCTATTTGTGCATTTTTTGGTTATGTTTGATAGTTTATTTATGCCATAAATTCAGGCCCCCAAGTTTGTCTGTATTTCTTCTGTGATGTCTTTCATAACTTTAAGTTTTACATTTAGGTCTTTGATCCATCTTGAGTTAGTTTTTGTGTATGGTGTGAGGTATGGATTTTGTTACATTTTTCTGCAAATGGATATTCAGTTTTGTCTGCACCATTTGTTAAAGAGACTTTGTTTTCTCCACTTAATGGATTCCAGCCCTTTGTCAAAGATCAGCTGTCCATAGGAGGATGGATCTATTTCTGGGTTCTCAATTCTGTTCCAATGGTATATGTGTCTATTGCTCCAATACCAGGTTATTTTGACTGCTGTGGCTGTATAGTAGGTTTTGATATTAAGAATTGTGAGTTCTCCTACTTTGTTCTTTTTCAGTAGTGTTTTGCTTATCTCTTTCCTTTCTGTTTTATGTTGGGTTCTCTAGAGAAGCAAAACCAGTGGGAGCTCTGGTAGCATAGTGGCTAAGACACTTGCCTGCTAACCAGACAGCTGGCGGTTCAAACCCACCAGCCACTCCTCGGAAGGAAGGTTGGGCAATCCTACTTTCGTAGTGATACTGCCTCAGAAACCCAAGG
>NW_006921829.1:4000808-4007501 GCF_000298275.1 Orycteropus afer afer | reverse complement strand
TTTTCTTGACTCACACAGCTGCAGGGGCTGATGACACCAAGATTGGCAGGCAGTATAGCAGGCTGCTGGCTTCAGAGAATGACAAATCCAAGATGAGCAGGTAAAATGGTAGATTGTTGGCTCACAGGCTGTGAAAGCAACAATAACAAGATCAGCAGGCAATATGGCAGGCCACTAGTTCAGCTCCAGGAACTGATGATGATGAGCTAGATGAAGGATCCAGATCCAGTAAAAAGCAAGATAATTTTCCTAGGATGTCCATATATATATTGAAAGCAGGCCATACCCCTGAGGAAGCTCCCTTTCATCTTATCGGCTGCTCATAGCATATTTCATAATGGAAGTGATTACACTACGTCAGACCTCATCATGAGAGATGACTACATCACAACCGCTTAAATTGCTGAGAATCATGGTCCAGCCAGGTTGACACAACCTTAACTATCATACTTTCCACAGAAAATTTGTCATTGTTTTCTCCCTTTCCTTAAAAGATGGAATCTGGGTCAGGATTGCTTTGTATCTGTAGATCATTTCTGAGTAGTATTGACATTTTCATGATATTCAATCTTCCTATCTGTGAGCATGTTATTTTCTTCCACTTATACAGCTCTCTTTGCATTTTTTGTAGTAGTATTTTGTCATTTTCTTTGTATAGGTCTTTTGTGTTTCTGGTAAGATTTATTCTTAAGTATTTTGTCTTTTTGATTGGTATTGTAAATGTTATTGTTTTCCTTATTTCTTCTCCAGAGATCTCTTTGTCGATGCAGAAGAATCCAACTGATTTTTCTATGTTGATCTTCTACTCTGCCACTTTGCTGAATCTTTCAATTAGTTCTAGGAGTTTCCTTGTTGAGTCTTTGGGATTTTCTATGCATAGGATCATACCATCTGCAAGTAGGGATAGTTTTACTTCTTCCTTTCCAGTTTGGATCCTTTTATTTCCCACTCTTTCCTTATTGCTCTGGCTAAGACTTCCAACACAATGTTGAATAGGAGTAATGATAGAGAGCATCCTTCTCCAGTTCCCATTTGCAAGGGGAATGCTTTCAGTCTCTCTCCACATAATGCTGGCCATTGTTTTTGCTTATATACCTTAATTATGTTGAGAAATTTCCCTTCTATTCCTATTTTGTTGAGAGTTTTCATCAGGAATGGGTGTTGCATTTTATCAAATTCCTTTTCTGCATCAATCAATATGATCATCTGGTTCTTTTCCTTTGCTTTGTTTGCGTAGTGCATTATGTTGATTGGTTTTCTAATGTTGAAACATCTTTATAAAGTCTGGTATGAATCTCACTTGGTCATAATGAATTATTGATATGTTGTTGGAGTCTATTGGCTAGGATTTTGTTGAAGATTTTTGCATCTATATTCATGAAGAATATTGGTCTGTAATTTTCCTTTTTTTAGTGGTGTTTTTGCCTGGCTGTGATATGCTTACTTCACAAAATGAATTTTGGAGTATTCCATCATTTTCTATGTTCTGGAATAGTTTAAGTAGCACTGGTGTCAGCTCTTCTCTGAATGTTTGGTAGTATTATCCAGTGACTTTTTTGTTGAGAGTTTTTTGTTTGTTTGTTTGTTTTGTTGACAATCTGTTCAATATCCTCTTTGTTATGGGCCTGTTCAAATTTTCTGCCTCAGTTTGTATTAGTCTATGTAGGTTGTGGGGAGCACTGGTGGTATAGTGCCTAAGGCATCTGACTGCTAACCAGAAGGCTGGTGGTTCAAACCTACCAGCCACTCCTCAGAAGGAAGATTGGGCAATTTACTTCTGTAATGATATCACCTCAGAAATCCAAGGAGGGGTCACTATGAGTCAGATCAGACTTGACAGCAGTGAGTTTGGTTTGGTTTGATGTAGGTTGTATGTTTCTAGAAATTTGTCCAGTTCTACTACGTTTTAAAATTTGTTAGAGTACAGTTCTTCATAGTATTCTGTCATTGTCCTTTTCATTTTAATTACTTCTATTGTGATGCCCCTCCATTTCATTTCTTATTTGTGTTATTAGCATCATCTTTCTTTTCCTTAGCTAAGTTTGCCAGTGGTTTGTCTATTATGCTAATCTTTCTGAAGAACCAACTTCCAGTCTTTTTAATTCTTTCTACTGTTTTTCTGTCTTCTGTTTTATTTTCTGTTCTAATCTTTATTATTTCCTTTCTTCTGGAGACTGTAGTCTTTTTGTTGTTGTTGCTTTTTCCAATTGTTGGAGTTTTTGGGTTAAGGTATTGATCTTCCTTCTTCTTTTAATGTGTGCATTTATTGCTATAAATTGACCACAAAGTGTCAAAGGTTTTGGTATGTTGTTTTCGTTCTTATTCACTTCTAGATGTTTTTTTAAAAATTATTATTGATTTCTAATTTTATATCTTTGTGATCTGAGAAGATGATTTCCAATATTTTGATGTTTTAAATTTACTGAAGGCATACTTTGTGGCCTAATGTACAGTCTATTCTGGAGAATGATGCATGTGCACTGGAAAATAAAGTATATTGAAGTTTTGTTAGGCTCTGTGTATGTCTAAAAGGTCAAGTTGGCTGTTTGTGTTGTTGAGATCTTCTTTTTCTTTGTTGAATTTCTTTTTAGTTGTTCTTTCCTTCATTGAGAATGGTGTGTTAATATCTCCTATTAGGAGCTCTGGTAGCATAGTGCCTAAGGCACTTGACTGCTAACCAGAAGGCTGGCGGTTCAAACCCACCAGCCACTCCTCGGAAGGAAGGTTGGGCAATCCTACTTCCGTAGTGATACTGCCTTGGAAACCCAAGGAGGGGTCGCTATGAGTTGGGGCCGACTCGACGGCACATAACAACAACAACAACATGACTATCATGGAATTGTCTAGCTTTCTTTTCAGTTCTGTTTATGTTTGCTTTATGTTTTGGTGGTCTTTCATTGGGTGCATAGATATTTATTATAAAATTAATTTTATTTACTAAGAAGTTATGGTAGGAGCTCTGGTAGCATAGTGGCTAAAGCACTTGACTGCTAACCAGAAGGCTGGCGGTTCAAACCCACCAGCCACTCCTCGAAAAGAAGGTTGGGCAATCCTACTTCCATAGTGATACTGCCTTGGAAACCGAAGGAGGGGTCACTGTGAGTCGGGGCCGACTCGACGGCAAATAACAACAACAACAACAACAAGTTATGGTGGTGTTGTTATTAAAGCATTGGGCTGCTAACCTAAACATCAACAGTTTGAACCAACCAGCCTCCCTGTGGGAGAAAGATGAAATAGTTTGCTTCTGTAAATATTTACAGCCTTGGAAACCCAAGGAGACAGTTTTATGTATTCTATAGGGTCTCTGTGAGTCAGGATTGACTCTATGGAAGTGGGATAGATGTTTATTATGATTATGTCCTCTTGCTGGATTGATCCTTTTATCATTATGTAATGTCTTTCTTTGTCCCTTATACTGGTTTTTTGCCTTGAAGTCAATTTTATCAGAAATTAATATTGCCAAATCTGTTATTTGTTTGATTGCCATTGGCTTGATATATTTTTCTCACCCTTTAATTTTTAATTATTTCTATCCTTATGTGTAAGATGAGTCTCTTATAGGCAGCATATTGACAGGTCATGTTTTCTTATCCATTCTGCCATTCTCTTTCTCTGGCTGGCACATTTAATCCATTCCCATTCAGTGTAATTAATGATAAGTATGAATTTCCTGCTATCATTCTTTTATTATTATTATTAATTGTGATATTGATGGTTTCTTTGTTCTGAATATTTTTCTCTGCTGACTTCATTTTGTTATCAGAATTTTTTTTCATTTTCTTTGTTGTTGTTGATTTTGTGTTTTCTAAGTTTAAGATTTTCTTCTTATTTTTTTTTTACAAGTGTTATTAATTTTCTGTGTGGTTATCCTGTATTTAATTTTTATCTTCCTAAATTTTGAATAGTCTGTTCTATAATGATATTGCCCTGACTTTCTCTCTACTTGAAAATTTTGTAATTCTCATTCTCTCTCTTTGCTTTATAGTTGTCTTTTACAGATTGATGCCTCTGATTCTCTATTTTCAGATTTGTAAGTTTATTTTAATTTTGAGAATTTTTTTTTCTGGGTTGGTTTATGGGTGATGTTGTCATGTGTCTTGATTTTAGTTCATTATTTTCTGTTGTAGTTTTCTGTCCAAAGGATCTCCTTTAGTATTTATTGCATGGTTGTTCTGGTTTTCACAAAATTCTCTTAATTTCTGTTCATCTGGGGATTTCTTAATCATGTCACCATCTCTTTGAGAGAGTTTTGCTGGATGTATATATTTCATTTTATTTGGATTCATTGCTTATGGAATCAACAGTCAAGAAATCAAATAACATATTGCATTGGACAAATCAGTAGCAAAAACCCTCATAAGTATTAAAGACCAAATATTCACTTTAAGAGATAAGGTGTACCTGACCCAAACCAGAGTGTTTTCAATCACCTCATATGTATTTGAAAGGTAGACAATGAATAAGGAAGACTGATGAAGAATAGGAGCTCTGGTGGTTTGACTGCTAACCAGAAGGCTGGTGGTTCAAACCCACCAGCCACTCCTCAGAAGGAAGATTGGGCAATATACTTCCGTAGTGATACTGCCTTGGAAACCCAATGCCTTTGAATTATGGTGTTGATGAACAATATTAAATATAGCAGGGACTGCCAGAACAGTGAACCAATCTGTCTTGGGAGAAGTACAGATGAATTCTCCCTGGAAGCAAAGATGGTGAGGCTTTGTCTCACAAACTTAGGATAAGTTATCAGGAAGGACACATCCCTGAAGAAGGCATCATGCTGGGTAAAGTAGTGCATCAGGGAAAAATAGGAAGATCCTCAATGAGATAGATTGACACAGAGGATCCAACAATGGGCTAAAACATAGCAGCCATTGTGAGATTGGCATAGGACCAGGAAGTGTTTCTTTCTGTTGTACATAGGGTTGCTATGAATCAGCACTGACTTGTCAGCACCTAACAAGTGCTGAGGATATGATATAATGGTGAGAAAAGCCATTAAGAAAGAAAAGTGTATTCCTCAAAGACAGATACTCTTATCCTTTCAGCAAAATACTTCATATCCAATAAATTTAAGATCCTCTCAATCTGGCTCCAGACTAACATTCTGACCATATTGCCTGCTATTCTTCTGAATATACTATAATTTTAAATCAAAGTAGATACTTTGCTCTTTCTTGAGCACTTCTAGTATTTTGGCTGTGGTGGTAAAGGTTATGTGTCAACTTGGCTGAGCCTGGTTTTGAGTGGCTGGGCAACTGGATATAGTTTTTCCCCATGATGAGACTGGTACTCTTCATGGTGAAATCTACTGTGAACAGCTGAGTAGCTTGCCTTAGGAATGTGGTCTGCTTCCAGTATGTAAGAGGAAACTTTGAGAAAGGTCTCTAGCTTTTTGGTGCATCTGGATCCTGCGTTTGGCTGAGTCTTCATCTCAATGGCCTGCCTTGTTGTCTGCTGATCTTGAGACCATTTCATGACTTAACTAGTTGCTTGCCCTGTTGCTTGATAATTTTGGAACTGTGTCACTTTACTTGTCAACTTTGGATTTGTCAGCCTCAGCAGCCAGCAGCTGCTTAAGTTAAGAGATGCCTCCAGCTTCAGAGGGCTAGGAGCAAGAGACAGAACTGATGCCCAAGGCTGAGGGACCTTCACCCAGCCCAAAGTGCTGGCACTTTGAACTTGGACTTCTAGCCTCCTAAACTGTAAGAGAATAAATCTTGTTAGTTAAAGCCATCCATTTGTTTTATTTTCTGTTAGAGCAGCACTAGAGAACTAAAACAGACTCTGGCCTTTTATTCATAGTAATCTCTTTAAATACTCCCTACATCATGTCTCCATTTAAAGAGTGTTAAACTGTCACTCCTGCTCAAAATTTTGACTCATATTCATATTGAAATAGTTGTGGTCCCTCACTTTCTGTGTTTATGCCTTTTGAAAATTTGCTGCTCTCGATTGAACCTGCTTGGAACTTAGTTGATTATTTGTCTTTACCTCACTTTTCTTTATTAACTTGTTGACTTCCAGAAAGCAAAACATCTTTCATTTTTCTACTTCTTTTAGATCCAAGAATGGCACCATATGACAACTTGTGGCACTGACACATGAATGGAAGTGATGTGTGTCACTAGACGAGTAGGTGTTCTAGATGGTACAATAAATAATGGTGAGAATACTAAGTCCTTTTTTTTCTTCTATACTTTATTTTTGTTGTTGTTGTTGAGAATATGCACAGCCAAACATAAACCAATTAAAAAGAATATGGAATGCTTCATGAATTTCTGTGTCATCCTTATGCAGGGGCCTTGCTAATTTGCTTTTTATCATTCCAATTTAATATATATGCTGCCAAAGAGAGTACCTTGAATGAGTTTTGAAACTCATGCCCCTGCCAACATATGTTGGATAGGTAGTTTCAGTAAGATTTAAACTGTTGTTGTCTTAACAATTGATATTTTGGAGTTGCTGCTGCTGTTGTTGTTGTTGTTAAGTGCCATCGAGTCATTTCTGACTCATAGCGACCCCATGCACAGCAGAACAAAACACTGCCCGATCCCACGCCAGCCCCACAATCCCTGCTATACTTGAGCCCATCATCGCAGCCACCATATCAATCCATCTTGTTGAAGACCTCCCCCTCTTTCGTCGATCCTCCACCCTACCAAGCATGACATCCTTCTCCAGGGAATG
>NW_006921829.1:3996029-3998033 GCF_000298275.1 Orycteropus afer afer | reverse complement strand
AAAATGGCCAAAACCAGTCCATTTCAGCTCACTAATGCCGAGGATATCAATCTTTATGGGTTCCATTTCCTTTTTGACAACTTCCAATTTTCCTAGATTCATACTTCATACATTCCAGGTTCTGATGATTAATGGATGTCTGCGGCTATTTCTCTTCAATTTGAGTGGGGCCACATCAGCAAATGGAGCTCTCGAAAGCTTTCTCTTTTCCATGAGTAAGGCTGGGTTTACTCAGATGTTGCAGCTCTTTCCCAGTCCTATTTTGTGAGACTTTTAGCCTAAATGGACTATTCCTAAAGGTGCACAGTAATGTACCAAACAGTGTTTCTTTGCTATTCATAATGTTTTCCCTGGCCAATTCTTTCACAAGTGGACGGCCTCTTCCTTCTTCCTAGTCTGTCTCAGTCTATACACCTGATATTTTGTAGTTGCTGCTGTAGCATAGTCTAACACTCTCAAACTCATTGCTGTCAGGTTGATTTCGATTCATAGTGACCCCTCCTTGGGTTTCCGAGGCAATATCTCTACAGAAGTAGACTGCCCAATCTTCCCTTTGAAGAGTGGGTGGTGGGTTTGAACCATCAGCCTTCTGGTTAGCAGGCAAATGCCTTATGCACTATGCCACCAGAACTCCCTAGACTTAGCAAACTTTTTCTGTAATGAATCAGATAGTAAATATTTTTAGTGAAGATCACCATAGACAGTACATAAATATGTGAATGTGGTTATGTTTCAATGAAATTTTATTTATAAAAACAGGAGTGAGGTGCATTTGGTCTATGAGATATGGAATGTAGCTTGCTGATACCTGGTATAGCATATTCTCACTATATGTCTCCTAAGTAGTCTGTGCTTTAATAATTGATTGAAATGACATTTGTTTGTGTGTGAAACATAAGAAACATTCTTAATTAATGTTATGACTAAACCAAAGAGTGTACTAGCCCTGATAAAAACAGATGAAACTAAAGAAGTGAAAGAAATTAAAAAAAAAAATCAATTGAAAAATTGTTGTAAACAATAGCAGAATTTTGAAAGACGATGAATACTGCTGAATACAAATTTAATATATAAAAATCAACAGTCTTTCTACATGGAAATAATAACCCTTTAGATGATTTAGTATAAAAATGTAGAACTTGTAATAGGGACACAAAATAATAAAATTTTTAGGAGTAAATTTTGTAAGAAATGCTTGAGATCAATGCAGTAAAATTTTGAAAACTTAAAGATATGAAAGGATTTCTGATAGCATAGTGGCTAAGGCTCTTGACTGCTAACCAGAAGGCTGGTGGTCCAAATCCATCAGCCACTCCTTGGAAGGAAGATGGGGCAATCTACTTCTGTAGTTATACTGCCTTGGAAACCCAAGGAGGGGTCGCTATGAGTCGGGTCCAACTTGAAGGCACATAACAACAAAGATATGAAAGAACTTGAATAATGAGGAAAATGGAAAAGAATTCCTTGTTCATGCATAGGAAGATTCATTAGTGCAAGTATAACAATAGTTTCCTAAACTGATCTAAAAAATCTCTTTCCAATAAAAATGAAAAGGATTTTTAAATTTATGCCTTTGAATTCATTATAAATTCATTCCATTCAAAAATTTAAAATTTTTCTATGTAGAAATGTAACAATAAAGTATTTTCTTCCCCTATACCCAATTCTTGTAGCCCCCTTTCACCAACATAACCCCTATTACTCATTTGTATTGTATTCTTCCAGTGTGTATTTATATAATATAAGCAAATATGAAAATGTGTTCATATTCCCCCTTCTTACCTCAAAGTTATCATACTTATACACTGATTTGCACCTTATCCTTTTTACTTAATACATCTTGCAGATATTTCCATATTAATATATAGCTTGCTCATTAATTTTTTAAGCATCAAAGCATTTATTTGAATAGCTGTACTACTGCTTATTTAATTGTTCTCCCATAGTTACACTGGGTAGTTCTTGCTATTGCAATATTGCAAAAAAAAAAAAAAATAAATACAA
>NW_006921829.1:3972946-3989353 GCF_000298275.1 Orycteropus afer afer | reverse complement strand
TATTTTCACGCAAATTCTTCTGCTAGTTGGGGTTTAGTCCAAATCTGCATCCTTTCCTTCAAGGCTCAGGGGTCCAAGATTATCTTCTGTGTCTGTATTTATTGGTTTCCCTTTTCTTTGTTGAAGAGGGTCTGTGCAATCCTTCTGCCTAGTCTGCCATCTTGCCCCGCCTATTCAGTGTAGTTTTAATGTAAGCTATAAAAAAACAGAAAACAAAGCATGAAATAATAACAGTACTAAAGATAAACATGTATGTCATATCAATAAATATAAGTGAGTTTGTCTCATCTATTAAGTAAAAAAAAAAAAAAAAACATCAAATTGAATTACAAAGCAAAACCTAATTTGATAGTGTATGCAGGAGCAAAACCTAAAATAAAGCAATAGGAATGTTTAGAAATATAAGGGTGTGCAAGGAACTATTTTGATCTTAATTTCAGATGAGGTGGAATTTAGGGGCCCAAATCATTTCAAAGAAGATCTCTTAGTTATGCTACATAAAGCAATACACAAGGAAAATAGTATTGACAAATATATATCTCCAATTAATACATCAATGGTATTAATAAAGGAGAAATGACCAGAATACAAGGCGAAGGCATAAAAGTCAGTGAGGCTAAAGAACACAAATAATAATGTAGATATAACTATATTATGGAATCAATGATTGGAAATGCATTTTCTCTGTAAATGTGTATGGAATATTCATGAAAAGTGCACAAATGTTAATGTCATATTAACCAGATACTGTTGTTGTTAGGTGCCATCAAGTAGGCTCCCACTCATAGCAACCCTATGTACAACAGAAGAAACTGCCAGTCCTGTGCCATCCTCATAATATATGTCCTGCATGAGCCCGTCATCACAGCCACTGTGTCACTCTGTCTTCTTGTGGGTCTTCCCCTTTTCCACTGATCCTCTACTCTACCAAGCATGATATCCTTCTCCAGGTACCTGTCCTTTCTGACAACATGACCAAAGTATGTGAGATGAAGTCTGGCCATTCTCCCTTCTAAGGAGGATTCCAGCTATACTTCTCCCAGGACAGATCTGTTCATTCTTCTGGAAGTTCATGGTATTGTCAATATTCTTCAAGAACACCACAATTAAAATGCATCAATTTTCTTTTGGTCTTCTTTATTCATCTCTCACATGCATATGAAGCTGTTGAAAATACTATTCCTTGGGTTAGTCTCATCTTAATATTCAAAGTAACATCTTTGCACTTTAAAACTTTAAAGAGGTCTTTAGCAGCAAATTTGGCCAGTGCAATATGACTTCTGATTTCTTGACTGCTGCTTCCATGGGTATTGATTGTAAATCCAAGTAAGAAATGCCTGAAAACTTTACTCTTTTCTCCATTTATCATGATATTGTTATTGGTCCAGTTTTAAAGATTTCTGTTCTCTTTATAATGAGGTGTGATGGGTACTAAAAGCTGTAGTGATTGATCTTTATCAGTAAGTGCTTCAAGTCATTTTCACTTTCAGCAAGTAAGATTGTGTCATCTGCATAGCTCAAATTGTTAATGCATCTTTCCCCAGTACTGATTCCACTTTCTATTTCATACAATACACCTTCTTGGATTATTTGCTCAGCATACAGATTGAATAAGTGTGGTGCATAGCTTTCTTGATTTTAAACCATTCATGTCCCCTTTTTCTGTTAAAACAACTCCCTCTTAGTCTATGGGCAGGTTCCTTATGACCACAATTAAGTGTTCTGGAATTCCCATCTTTGCAATGTTATACATAATTTGTTATGATCCACATGGTCAAATACTTTTGCATAGTCAATAAAACACAGGTAAATATCTTTCTGGTATTCTTTGCTTTCAGCCAAGATTGATCTGACATCAGCAATAATTTCTCTCATTCCATGTCCTCTTTTAAATACAACTTAAACTTCTAGAAATTCACTATCAATATATTGCTGCAAAAGATTTGCCTAATGCTGCACATCATCTGATATCTTGACTGCAATATGCAGAGGACACCACTTTCTTGCTGAAAGTGAGGATGACTTGAAGCACTTATTGATGAAGATTGAAGACCACAGTCTGCAGTATGGATTATACCTCAATATAAATAAAACAAAAATCCTCACAACTGGATCAATAAGCAGCATCATGATAAATGGAGAAAAGACGGCAGTTGTCAAAACTTTGTATTACTTGATTCTACAGTCAACACCAATGGAAGCAGCAGTCAAGATATCAGATGATGTGCAGCATTGGGCAAATCTTTTGCAAAAGACCTCTCTAAAGTGCTGAAGAGCAATGGTATCTCCTTGAAGACTAAAGTGCACCTAACACAAGCCATGGTATTTTCAGTCCCCTCACATGCATGTGAGAGCTGGACAATGAATAAAGAAGACCAAAGAAGAGTTGATGGTTTTGAGTTGTGGTGTTGGCAAAGAATACTGAAAGTACCATGGACTGCTAAAAGAACTAAGAAATCTGTCCTTTAAAAGGTGCAGCTGGAATGCTCCTTAGAGAACAGCCAGACTTTGTCTCACCTACTTTGGTCATGTTGTCAGAAGGGACCATTCCCTGGAGAAGAATATCATGCTTGGTAAAGTGGAGAGTCAATGAAAAAGGTGAAGTTCCTCAACAAGATGGACTGACACAGTGGCTAAAAATGATGGGCTCAGGTATAGCAAGGATCATGGGGCTGGCACAGGACTGAGCAATGTTTCGTTCTGCTGTACATAGGGTCACTATGAGTTGGAGATGATTCGACAGCACCTAACAACAACAACAAACAAATTTTACTTGCATGTGATAGTGTTACCAAATAAAAGAACCAAACTACTGCTGTTGAGTTGGATTTGACTCATAGTGATGCCTCCTTGGGTTTCTGAGGTGGTATCACTATGGAAGTAGATTGCCCAGCCTTCTTTCCGAGGAGTGGCTGGTGGGTTTGAACCACCAACTTTCTGGTTAGCAGTCAAATGCCTAAGACACTATGTCAGAATAATTGCCACATTCCATTGAATCCTCTCTCTTTGGAATGAGGATAAGTATAGATTTCTTCCAGTTGGTTGGCTAGGTAGCTGTTTCTCAAATTTCTTGGCATAAACAACTGAGTGCCTCCAGTGCTGCATCCATTTGTTAAAACATCTCAGTGGGTGTTCTGTCAATTCCTGCAAGCTTGATTTTTTTTTTTTTTTTTTAATTAATTCTTTCAGTGGAGCTTGGACTTCTTCTTTCAGTACCATTGGTTCTTGATCATGTGCTGTCTCTTGAAATGATTGGACATCTACCAATTCTTTTTGGTACGGTGACTGTGTATTCCTTCCATCTTCTTTTGAGTCTTCCTGCATCATTCGAAATTTTGTCACCAGTATCCTTCAATATTGCAACTTGAGGTTTAAATTTTTTTCTTCTGTTCATGAAGGTTTAGAAATGTCAAGAGTGAGCTTCACTTTTAGTTTTCTAACTGCAGATCTTTGTGCATTTCATTATAATACTTTGTCTTCTCAAACTGACATTGAAATTTTCTGTTCAGCTCTTTCAGTTAATGATTTCTTTCATTGGCTTTAGTTACTCTTTATTCAAGAGCAAGTTTCAAATTCTCTTCTGACATCCATTTTGGCCTTTTCTTCCTTCCCTATCTTTTCAATGACCTTTTGCTTTCTTCACATATGATGTTGTTAATGTCATCCTACGTGTCTAGTCTACAGTCAATAGTGTTCAATGTGTCAAATCTATATTTTTAGATGGTCTCTAAATTCAAGAGGGAAATATTAAAGGTCATATTTTGGCTCTCATGGACTTGTTTTAATTTTCTTCAGGTTCAACTTGAGCTTGCATATGAGTAATTGACGATCTATTCCACAGTCAGCTCTTAGACATTCCTGACTGATGATATTGAGCTTCTTCAGCCCTTCTTTCCACAGCTATAGTTGATCTGATTTCTGTGTCTTCTATCTGGTGAAGTACACACGTATATTCACCATTAATGTTGTTGAAAAAAGATATTTGCAATATGTAAGTTGTTGATTTGCAAAATTCTATTATGTGGTCTCCAGAGTCACTTTATCACCACGGCCATATTTTTCAACTACTGATGCTTCTTTATTTCCAATATTTGCACTCCAATCACCAATAATTATCAATGCATCTTGATTGCATGTTTGGCCAATTTTAGAGTGTAGAAGTTGGTGAAAATATTATTTTAAGTCTTTCATCTTTGGCTTTAGTGGTTGATGTGTAAATTTGAATAACAGTAATACTAACTAGTCTTCCTAGTAGTTGTATGGATATTATCCTATCACTGATAGCATTGTGCTTCAGGTTAGATTTTGAAATATTCTTTTTGATGATTAATATGACACCATTCCTCTTCAATTTGTCATTCCCAGCGTAGTAAGCCATATGAATGTCAGATTCAAAATGGTCAGTACCAGTCCATTGTAGTTCACTAATGCCTAGGATATCAGTCTTTATGCATTCCATTTCATTTCTGACAACTTCCAATTTTCCTAGGTTCATATTTCATACATTCCATATTGCAATTATCGATGGATGTTTGCAACTCTTTCATATCATTTTGAATCATGCCACATCAGGAAATGAAAATCCCAAATACTTTAATCCATCCAAGTCATTAAGATCAACTCTACTTGAGGAGGCAACTCTTCCCCAGCTGTATTTCCAGTACCTTCCAACCTGATGGGTTCATCTTCCAGGACTATATCAGACAGTGTTTCATGGCTCTTCATAAGGATTTTCAGCAATATATCAGGCAGTGTTTCATTGCTATTCATAAAGTTTTCAGTGGCCTATTTTTTCAAAAGTGAATGTCCCCATCCTTCTTCCCCATCTGTCATAGTCTGGAACCTCTGCTGAAAGCTGTCCATCATGGGTGACTGTGCTGATATTTGAAATGCCAGTGGCATAGATTTCAGCCTCACAGCAACATGAAAGCCAACACAATTGACAAAGTGACAGAAAAGTGGTGGAACCTAATATTAGTATCAATAAATTCCAAAAATTAAAAATATTACAGTCCTCACTTTCTGATGAGAAAACTAGAACTTAGTAATATCTGAAAACAAAGACTCTTTTATATTGCTGTAGAAAATTTGTAATGGAGTTGGGACATAGAAGGATTATTCAATTTAATGAAATCCTTGTTTTTTATGAAGTCTATCTTAGTAACAGTTCCTATATTTTAAAATTCCATCAAAATGAATTTGTGTATGTGTGTGCATTGGATCAGTAATTGTTAGGCACTTGAACTGTGAAGAACATTCTCTTTCAGAATATTGAGATGATCATAAATGGAGATCACCTTTAACAGTGGAAAGATGTTCCTGGCACTTCTTAACTTAGCTAGATGCAAGGGGCTTTAAACTTATCTTTCCTATCTGGTATTTTTCTGTTATCATGAAGTGCTGCTTGCTCTTCAGTGGATGATGAGAAATACAGAGTATGTGGGAGTGACATGAAGATTGACATACACATTGGTGCTGTCTTTTTTTATGATCTTACAGCAAGTTTAAAGGACTGCAGATGTAGTATAAACTTGTTACAATTTGAAGAGCCTGAAATTAAAATTGAGTATTTTCCAATAGAGGGTATAATCAATACTGTATTTATTTTCCTAAATTATGGAGCAAAAGTAGCATTATTTTTTTTCTTTTTTTTTCCTCTTAGAAATCATCCAAAAGCAACAAAGATAATGAGAAACAGAAATACAGCTCTAATATCATTGAAACAAGAAGGGATCTGAAACCCTAAACCATAAAATAAGAAGACAGACTGCCAAAAACAGTGAAGATCAAACAAGAGTGCAGAAAAACAGAGATAAAACATCTCAAACTGCACATCTCACAAAAGGCTATCAAAGCATGTAGTTTTAAAATAAGTACAATGAAAGTGTAGAACCAAAACTCATTTATTTGTAACAATGCAGATATGATGAGCAGATTGACAGCTTCAGCTTCTCTGTTTCTGGGTAAAATGAGTTCTTGAGAAGCTGAAAATTCCAATTTGAAAAAGAATCAAACAGACAAAACATACATACCAGAAGTGGTCTATTGTTAGACCAATGAGAAGCCCATTCTTGAGTTACATCCTAAGCAATGAGGTGTGATTTTTGTTAGCCTGGGAGAGGTATAGATTAAATAATTCCATTTATGTACATAGCCCTGTGCTACGAAAATTGATTTATAGTGGAACATTTTTTTTTGTAGACGCTTAGCTAAAATAAACTGATTACAAATAGCTGGTTTAGGAAGTACTGATTACTCAAACATGAATCACAACAATGGCAATAGAAGAGCTATCACAGGATCTATATAAATATACCACAAGAAAAAGTGTTGGTGAGAAAGAAGAAAAACGAATGACAGGTAGAGAAAATACTCATCATTAAAATGTTATAGCACAGATAAAAAAATGTGATTCAAAATATTGCTGTGGAGCAGAGTGAAAATGCTAGAAAGACAAACAGTAATAGGAGGTCCAAAATTATGCACAATTGGTGTCTCCAAAATGTGGAGAACCAAATAAACATATAATTAAAGACAAAATTCCAAATAGGAGCCCAGAGATTTTAAGGGCATATCATGTACCAGGGAAAACCAGCATAAAATTATCATACCAAAATCACCTTAAAATGTTCCTAGACTTATTGCTAGAAAATCTTTTGGGTATCTAAGCAAAAAGATGAGGTCACCTTTAACTCACTGCCATTGAGTCAATTCCAACTCATAGTGACCCCCTTTGGGTTTCTGAGGTGGTAAATATTTAGGCAAGTTGATTGGCCAGTAGCTCTTCCAAGAAAATATAAGGAAATTTTATAGCAAGAAACAATCAAGCTGAAAATACCTTAAAAACCAAAGCCAAAATCACTGCCACCCAGTCGATTCGACTCCTAACAACACCTCCTTGGGTTTTTGAGATGGTATCTCTACGGAAGTAGATGGCCTAATCTTCCTTCCAAGGAGTGGCTGGTGGGTTTGAACTGCCAGCCTTCTAGTTAGCAGTCAAATGCCTTAGGCACTTATAAAGCATTAAATTTAAGAAGATATTAAAAAAGAAAAACAAGGCTAAGGAAAGTAGAAGACAGAAAAAATGAGAATAAAGCAGAAATTAATAAATTTTAAAAATGGATAATATTGACAGAATAAATCTTATAGTTAGCTCTGTGGAGAGAAAACATGTTTTTAAAAAGATACATTAGTTAATATAAACAAGTCAATAAGAAAGAAAGCACAAATAAAGTATTAGAAATGTCATTAGTAAGATAGTCACATGAACAGAAGAAAGTAAAGGAGTCACAAAACTTTCTTTGTTGTTCACATTTATAGTAAATCTGAATCCAGAAGAAATGTAAAATTTCTAGGAAAAATAAATGGCCAGAACTAACCTCAATTAAATAAAAAATTGTCATCCTACCAATTAATATGGAGGAAAAATGGAGAAAACTATTTAAGATATATCTCTTCCAAAGAAGTATGAGGCTTGATAGTTTCCCAGAAGGATTTCTACCAAACCTTTAAAGGATAGAGACCTGCAATGCAATTCAAACTATTCTTTACCACAGAAAAGAAAGTAAACTTCTAAAACATTTTATAAAAGAAGTATAGCATTGATTTCAAAATTTAAAAAAGATTGAACAAGAAGCTCAAGCAATCAATTTTACTTATGAATATTGATGTAAAGTCTCAAATAAAATACTTGCAAACAGAATCTAGGAGCAAATTAAAAACTAATACATATAGTGATGTTTCTTCCAGGGTTATAATAATTTTTCAATATTACAAAAATTAATTACTAAACAAATCCCCCCCCCCCAAAAAAAAAATCAGACCTTCTGCCATCAAGTTGATTCCTATTCATAGCAACCCCACAGGATAGAGTAGAACTGTCCTACAGGGTTTCTAAGGCTATGTATCTTTATGGAAGCAAACTGCCTCATCTTTCTCCCATAGAACAGCTGGTAAGGTGGGTTTCAAACTGCCAACCTTTTGGTTAGCAGTTGAATGCCTTAACCACTGCATTACCAGAGCTCCTCTATTAAGATTATTATATTATAATTTCCAGAGAAGCTTTAAAGGTATTTAATAAAGTTCAATTTCCATTTGTGAGTTTTAAAATCTCTCACTCGATAGATAATAGGTCTCTATGTGTGTGAATGTGTCTGTGTGTGTATACATATCCTACTAAACTAGCATTCTTCTTAATAGGAAAGTATTAGAAATATTTCCATTAAAGTTAAGACTAAGAGAAAATTATTCTGTATTGCTACTCTTACTTAACAGGATCTAAGAGGTCCCAGCAATATAATTAGATGAAAACAACTGAAAGGAAATATGCAAGACTTATAACAAACACACTGCCATCAAGTCAGAACTGATTTATAGCGACCCCTCCTTGGGTTTCTGAGGCAGTATCACTACGGAAGTAGATTGCCCCTTCTTCCTTCTGAGGAGTGGCTGATGGGTTTGAACCGCAAACCTTCTGGTTAGCAGTCAAGTGCCTTAGGCACTACACTACCAGAGTTCCTTGCAAGACTTGTATGAAGAAAAAAATTAAATGCTAGTGAAAGATTTCAAGACTAATGAAAGAAAACTTGAACAAATGAAAAGGCATGATGTGATTGATTTTGGATAGGATCATAATCTGAAAGATGTCATTTTCTTATAATACATAAATTTAATATGATCTCAATAAAAATATCAAAAGGATTTTTTTTCCTGTGAAAGTATATAAACTAGTTCTAAAGTTTAATGGAAAAATAAAAAAATAGAGATAGCTGGGAAAAATTCTGATAAAGATAAAATGAAGTGAAACTAATCCTGCTAGATATCAACTTTTGTTATAAAGCAACAGTAATTAAAACAATCTGGCATTGTTGCATGGACAGACAGTCACATCGGTAGAACAGAATAGAAACCATAGAAATAGATCAAAATATATATGAGAATGTAGAATATAATAAAGATGACATCTCAAATAAATGGACTCAAATGATATTGGAATAATTGTGTGACCAGTTTGAAAAGAAAAAAAAAAAAAAATGTGTTCCTTGCATGCTCCTGTAATATATTCCTGGTGGTTTAAAGGTCTTGGCATAAAATGTAAAATTATAAAAGTAAATTAGAAAACTCTAGAGAATTATTTTTATAATCTTGAGATGGGAAAGACTGAAGTATAATACAAAACTCAGAAGCCATGAAAGGAATGAGTGATAGATTATTTAAAAAAAAAAAATAGGGGAAGGAAAAACCTGTAATAATCAAAGTCAAAATATAAATGGCAAACTGAAGGGAATTTTTGGAACTCACAACACAGATGAGAGGTAGTTTGCTTAAATAGAAAAAGCTTCTACTAATACACGTCTAGGAATAAAATAGAACAAATAGGCAAAGATTATGGACAGAAATGATTCCAGGAACTATGAGCAGATATTCAATTTCACAACTAGAGAAACATAAATTCAAGTAAATGAGAAACTACTTTTCTCTTATCACTTTGTCAAACATGAAAAAACTGAAAACCATTGGTGATAGTATAAATATATACAATATAAATAAGAAGAAATACACTTTATCAAAATTACAAAGATAATTGTTGTGGTTAAGGTTATGTGTCAACATGGCTGGGCCTAGTTTTGAATGGCTGAGCAGCTGGTTGTAGTTATTACCCATGATGAGACTGGCAATTAACTCCATAGCGGAATCTGCCATGAACAGCTGAGTAGCTCCTTTAGGGGTGTGGTCTGCTTCCAGTAAGTAAAAAGAAGCTTTGAGAATGGTCTGCAGCTTTTGGAATGCTTGAATCCTGCATGTAGCTGAGTCGTTGTTCAGCAGCCTGCCATGTTGTCTGCCGATCTTGGGACTGTTAATGGACTTGAATCAATGGCCTGCCATGTGGTTTGGTAATATTGGGACTGTGCCTTCTAACTTTTTGACCTTGGGTTTTTCAGCCTCAGCAGCCAGCAGCTGCCTGAGAGAAGAAAACCTCTAGCTTCAGTGGACCAGGAGCAAGAGGCAGAGCTGAAGCCCAAGGTTGAGGGCCTTTCACCTAGCTTCTAGAAACTGGCACTTTGAACTTGGACTTCTAGCCTCCAAAACTGTAAGAGAATAAATTTTTGTTTGTTTAAGCCATCTCACCTGTGGTAATTCTGTTAGAGCAGTACAAAGTAACCAAAAGAATAATTGCTCCAAGAATCTTTGAATAGACAGAAAATTGTATGAAATGACATATATATACAAGGCTATTTACTTTGGCACTGTTTGTAATAGCCAAAGACTGAAAATAACATAAAACCAAATAAAACCAAACATATGGCTGTCCAGTTGATTCTGACTCATAGAGACCCTGTGGGACAGAATAGAATGGCCCCACTGTAACTCTTTACAGCTGTATTTCTCCTGCCAAGTGAAGCAGCTAGTGGGTTAAAATCTAACTGACCACTTTTCAGTAAGCAGCTAAACATGTTAACTGCTCTGCCATCAGGGCTTCTTTAAAAATACCTATGTCTATATTAATAGGAACCACCACTCATCTGTCAGTTTGCCCTATTGTGGTGACTTGCTTGTTGCTGTGAGACTGGAGGCTATGCCACTGATTTTTCAAATACCTGTAGGGTTACCCATGGTGGAGAGATTTCAGTGGAACTTCCAGACTAAGGCAGACTAGGAAGAAGGAAGGGGTCATTTACTTCTCAAAGAATTGGCCAGTTAAAACCTTGTGAATAATGGTGAAGCACGGTCTGATATATTACTAGAAAATATTATGAATAGCCCTGAAACATTGTCTGATATAGTGTCAGAAGATGAGCCCTTCAGTTTGGAAGGCACTCAAAATATGACTGGGGAAAAGCTGGCTCCTTAAAGTAGAGTTGACATTAATGATGTGGATGGAGTAAAGCTTTGGGACCTCTATTTCCTGATAGGGCATGACTCAAAATGGGAAGAAATTGCTGCAAATATCCATTAATAATTGGAATGTGGACTGTATGAAGAACGTACCTAGGGAAATTGGAAGTTGCCAAAAATTAAATGGAATGCATAAAGATCAATACTCTAGACATTAGTGAGCTGAAATGGACTGGTATTGGCCATTTTGAATCTAAGATTCACATGGTCTACCAAGTCAGTTATGAAAAATTGAAGAGGAATGGCAGTCATATGAAGCATCAAAAAGAACATTTCAAGACCTATCCTGAAGTATAATGCTGTCAGTGATAAGATATATCCATATGCTTACAAGAAAGACCAGTTAGTACTACTATTATTCAAATTTGCACAACACCAAAGTGAAAGATGAAGAAATTGAAGATTTTTAACCAACTTCTGCAGTCTGAAATTGACCAAACATGCAATCAAGGTGTACAGATTATAAGTGGTGATTGGAATGCAAAAGCTGGGGTTGGGGACAGAAACATCAGTAGTTGGAAAATATGGCCTTGGTGGTAGAAATGACACCAAAGATTACATGACAGAATTTTGCAAGAGCAATGACTTATTCGTTGCAAATACTTTTTTTCAACAAAATAAAAGGCAACTATATATTTGGACTTTGCCAGATGGAATACACAGGAATCAGATCAACCACATCTTTGGCAAGAGGCGATGGAGAAGCTCAATATCCTCAGTCAAAACAAGGCCAGGAGCTGACTGTGAAATGGATCATCAATTGCTCATATGCAAGTTCAAGTTGAAACTGAAGAAAATTAAAACAAGTCCATGAAAGCCACAATACAATGTTGATTATATCTCACCTGAATTTAGAGATCATCTAAAAAATAAATTTGATCCATGGAACACCAATGACTGAATGCCAGATGAATTGTGGGATGACATCAAGGATATCATACATTAAGAAAGTAAACAGTCATTAAAAAGATAGGGCCTGGTGGAACCACTGAGACTATGGCCCCTAGCTGCCCTTCAGGTCTGGAATTGAATGCACACTGGTGGCTTCCAGCCAAACAATAGACAGGCATATGAGTTGAACATTCACCTGAGGTAGATACATTCCTTGGAGAGAACAAGTATGAGAGAAAGAAGGGCTGCTTATGCACAGGGAGACAGCTCAGGGGGTAGGAGTGCATGGAGTTATGGACACAGGGAAGAGGTAAATATTGGGAGGAAGTGGGAGGGGAGCCGTTGCATTGTGGTAAATTGTGGTCAATGTCATGAGACAAAGTGTATGTGAACTGCTGTATGGAAAGTGTATTTGCTCTGTGAATTTTCACCCAAATCACAATAAAAAGAAAGAAAAAGAAAGTAAATGGTCATTAAAAAGATAGTAAAGGAAGAAGGGAAAACAAAATAGATGTCAGAAGAGACTCTGAAACTTGTTCTTGATCAGAAAGAAAATAAAGCAAATGAAAGAGCTGAACAGACTATTTGAAAGGGCAGCTTGAGAAGACAAAGTCAATTATTATAATGATATGTGCAAAGACCTAGACTTAGAAAAAGAAGAAGGAAGACCATGCTCAGAATTTCTCAAACTGAAAGAGCTGAAGAAATAAAATCAAGCCTTGAGTTGCAATATTGAAGGATTCTTTGGGAAAAATACTGAATGATACAAGAAGCATCTAAAGAAGATAGAAAGAATACACAGAATCACAGTACCAAAAAGAATTGGTCAATGTTCAGCTCTTTCAGGAGTTAGCATATGATCAAGAACCAATGGTATTGAAGGAGGAAGTCCAAGCTGCACTGAAGGAATTGGCAAAAAAACAAGGCTCCAGGAATTTGCAGAATATCTATTGAGATGTTTCAACAAACAGATGCCATGCTGGAGTTGCCTACTCATTTATGCTGAGAAATTTGGGAGACAACTACCTGGCCATCTGACTGGAGGAGATGGATATTTGTGCCCATTCCAAAGAAAAGTGATTTAACAGAATGTGGAAGTTATCAAATAATATCACACCAACAACAAAACAAAGCAAACTCACTGCCATCAAGTTGATTAGACTCATAGCTACCCCTCCTTGGGTTTCTGAGGCGGTATCTCTATGAAAGTAGATTGCCCAATCTTACTTCCAAGGAGTGGCTTGTTGGTTTGAACAACCAGCATTCTGGTTAGCAGTCAAATGCCTTAGGCAACACACACAAGTAAAATATCACAGAAGATAATTCAAAAACAGTTGCAGCAGTATGTTGACAGTGAACTTCCAAAATTTTAAGCTGGATTCAGAAGAGGACATGGAACAAGGAATATCATTGCTGATGTCAGATGGATCTTGGCTGAAAGCAAAGTGTGGTAGGTCAACTTGGATGGACTTGGATGGATCTGGTTTGGAGTGTCTGGCCAACTGGATGTAGTTATTCCCTTTCATGAGACTGGTAATCAGTTCCATAGTGGAATCTACTGTGAGCAGCTGAGTAGCTGTTCTAGGGATGTGGTCTTCTTCCAGTATAAAAGAAGCAACTTTGAAGAAGGTCTGCAGCTTATGGTATGCTTAGACCCTGCACATAGCCAAGTTGTTCAGCAGCCTGCCATCTTGTCTGTTGATCTTGGGACCTCTAATGCACTTGAATCAATGGCCAGCCATGTACTTTGGTAATATTAGGTCTGTGCCTTGTTACTGGTCAACCTTGGGTTTTTCAGCCTCAGCAGGCAGCAACTGCCTGAATGAAGAAAACCCTGTAGCTTCAGTGGGCCAGGAGCAAGAGGCAGAGCTGAAGCCCAAGGTCAAGGGAATTTCACCCAGCTCCTAGTGCCTGAAAATTTGAATTCTGACTCCTAGCCTTCCAAACTGTAAGAGAATAAACTAAATTCCTATTTGTTCAAGCCATCCTACCTGTGGTACTTTCTGTTAAAGCAGAAGGATGTTTGCTGTTGTTGTTAGGTGCCATAGAGTCAGCTCCAACTCATAGCAACACCACGTACAACAGAACAAACACTGCCTGGTCTTGTGTCAGCCTCGCAATTCTTGCTTTACCTGAGCCCATCATTGTAGCCACTGTATCAATCCATCTACATGAGGGTCTTCCCCTTTTTTGATGATCCTCCACTTTACCAAGCATGATATCCTTCTCCTGGGAATGGTCCCTTCTGACAACATGATCAAAGTAGGTAAGACAAAATCTAGGCATTCTTGCTTCCAAGGAACATTCCAGCTACACTTCATCCAGGGCACATTTGTTAGTTCTTCTGGAAGTCCTTGGGTCTTTCAGCATTCTTCACACCTCAAAAGCAACAACTCTTCTTCAGTCTTCATTATTCATTGTCTAGCTTTTGCATGCATATGAAGCAATTGAAAATACCATAGCTTGGGTTAGGCACACCTTAGTCTTCAAAGAGATGTTTTAGCTCTTCAGCACTTTAAAGAGGTCTTTTGCAACAGATTTTCCAAGTGCAATACATTGTCTGATTTCCTACTGCTGCTTCCATTGGTGTTGATCATGGAACCAAGAGATAAGAAATCTTTGACAGTTTCAATCTTTTCTCCATTTATCATGATGTTTCTCATTGGTCCAGTTGTGAAAATTTTCTTCCTCCAGTCATGATATCATGCTCTTTTCATATAGTCCAACTTTTCAGATTATTCACTTGGCATGCATATGGAATAAGTATGGTGAAAGGATACAACCCTGACACACTCCCTTCCTGATTTAAACCATATAGTATCCCTTTGTTCTGTTCAAACAGCCTCCTGATCTATGTACATGTTTGTCACGAGCACAATTAAGTGTTCTGAAATTCCCATTCTTCTCAATGGTATCCATATTTTTTTATGATCTACACAACTGATTGCTTTTGCATAGTCAATAAAACACAAGTAAATACCTTTATGGTATTGTTTACTTTCAGGCAAGATCTGTCTGTTATAAGCAATGATATCCCTCATTCCATGTCCTCTTCTGAATCCAGCTTGCATTTCTGGAAGTTCTCTGTCAATATACTACTGCAGTAGTAAAAAAAAAAAAAAAAAAAAAAAACATGATTAAAGTGCTAAGAGAAAAAAAAAAAAAAAAAAAAAAAGGCCCAGGGACCAGGACAGATGAGGAGTGGGCTACAGGGATCCAAGTGAGGAGAGGGAACCCAGGCACGCCCAATGCAGCAGGGCGGGAGAGTGGGAGAAAGGAGAAGAAAAGCCCCAGGGACTGAGACAGATGAGGAGTGAGCCACAGGGATCCAGGTGAGGAGAGGGAACCCAGGCCATGCCCTAAAGTGGCAGAGTGGGAGAATGGAAGAGAGGAGATAAATAGGCTCTGGGACCTGGGAAGATTGAGGAGTCAGCCACAGGGATTCAGGTAAGCGTGGTAGGAGAGGTTTCCAACAGGGAGACAAACTTGTCTGTTGGTTTGTTCTACCATGGTGACGTGTTGATGTGAGTCTTGAGGCTGAGCCACTGGTGTTTCAAACCCAGTGGGGTGCACATGGTGCACAGATATCAGCCCAGCTTACAGAGTGAGACAGACTAGGAAGAAGGAAGAGGCCATCCACTTCTCAAAGAACTGGCCAGGCAAAACCTTATGAATAGCAAAGAAACACTGTCTGATACATTACCATGCAACTTTATGAATAGTCCGGATAGGTTACAAGGCTCTCAAAATAGGACTGGGAAAGAGCTGCATCATCTGAGTAAATCCAGCCTTACTCATATGGATAAGGTAAAGCTTTCAAGACCTCCATTTGCTAATGTGGCATCACTCAAATTGAGGAGAAACAGCTTAATCATTGGAACATGGAATGTATGAAGTATGAATCTAGGAAAATTGGAAGTTGTCAAAAATGAAATGGAAGGCATAAAGAGTGATATCCTCAGCATTAGTGAGCTGAAATGGATGGGTTTTGGCCATTCTGAATCAGACAACCATATGATCTACTATGCCGGGAATGACAGTTTAAAGAGGAATGGCATGGCATTCATCATCACAAAGGATGTTTCAAGATCTGTCTTGAAGTACAATGCTGTAATTGATAGAATAATATCCATATGCCTACAAGGAAGACCCATTAATATGACTATTATTCAAATTTATGCACCAACCACCAAAGCCAAAGATGAGGAAATTGAAGATTTTGTCAACTTCTGCAGTCTGAAATTGACCGAACATGCAATCAGGATGTGTTAATTATCACTGCAGATTGGAATGCAAAAGTTGGAAAAAAAGAAGAATCACCAGTAGTTGGAAAATTTGGCCTTCGTGACAGAAATAATGCTAGAACTCGCATGGTAGAATTTTGCAAGACCAATGACTTATTCATTGAAAACAACATTTTTCAACAACACAAATGGTGGCTGTACACGTGGACTTCACCAGATGGAACACACAGGAATCAGATTGACTTCATCTGTGGCAAGAGGCAGTGGAAAAGCTCAATATTTTCAGCCAAAACCAGGCCAGCAGCTGATTGTGGAACAGACAATCAACTGCTCATATGAAAGTTCAACTTGAAGTTAAAGACAATTAAAACAAGTC
>NW_006921829.1:3969511-3970835 GCF_000298275.1 Orycteropus afer afer | reverse complement strand
TAATTTCAACTTCCTCTTTCAATACCATTGGTTCTAGATCATATGCCACCTCCTGAAATGGATGAACATCAACCTTTTTTTTTTTTTTTTTGGGTACAGTGACTCTGTGTATTCCCTCCATCTTCTTTTGATGTTTCATGCATCATCTACTATTTTTACCCATAGGCTCTTTCAATATTACTACTTGAGTCTTGCATTTTTTCCTCAGTTCTTTCAGTTTGAGAAATGCCATGTGTGCTCTTCCCTTTTGGTTCTCTACCTCTAGGTCTTCACACATTTCATTATAATAATTGACTTTGTCTCATCTTTGAAATCTTCTGTTCAGCTCTTTTATCTTGTCATTCTTTCCATTTGGTTTAGCTACTCTCCATTCAAGGCAAGTTTCAGAATGTCTTCTGACATCCATTTTTGGTCTTTTCTTCCTTTCTTTTTAATGACCCCTTGCTTTCTTCATGGATGATGTTCTTGATGTCATTCCACAATTTCTTTGGTTTTTGGTCATTGATGTTCAGTGCATCAAATCTATTCTTTAAATGCTCTCTAAATTCAGGAGGAATATAATCAAGATCATATTTTGGCTCTCATGGACTTGTTTTAATTGTCTTCAGCTTCAACTTGAACTTGCATGTGAGTGGTTGATGGTCTGTTCCACAGTCAGCTCCTGGCCTTGTTTTGACTGAGGATATTGAGTTTCCCCATCACCTCTTTCCACAGAGGTAGTCAATCTGATGCCTGTGTACTCCATCTGGTGAAGTCCACATGTATAGATGTCATTTATGTTGTTGAAAAAGGGTATTTGCAATGAATAAGTTGTCAGTCTTGCAAAATTCTGTCATGCAATCTCCAGCATCATTTCCATCACCAAGGGATTACTGGTGATTTTTCCTTGTTTCCAACTTTTGCATTCCAATCACCAATAATAATCTGTACATCTTGATTGCTTGTTTGGTCCATTTCAGACTGCAGAAGTTGGTAAAAATATTCAATTTCCTTATTTCTGCCTTTGGGGGTTGATGCATAAATTTTAATAATAGTAGTATTAACTCATCTTCTTTGTACATGTATGGGTATTATCCTATTAATGTTGGCATTGTACTTCAGGATAGATCTTCAAAATTCTTTGTGACAATGAATGCCATACTGTTCCTCTCCAATTTGTTGTTCCTTCTATAGTAGATCATGTGGTCATCTGAGTCAAAATGGCCAAAAGCAGTCCACTTAAGTTCACTAATGCCTAGGATATTGATTTTTATGCATTCCATTTAGTTTTTGACAATTTCTAATTTTCCTGAATTCATAGTTCATACAGTACATGTTCTAATTA
>NW_006921829.1:3959660-3968886 GCF_000298275.1 Orycteropus afer afer | reverse complement strand
GAAGAACATTGCATCAGGATTGAAGGAAGACTCATTAACAACCTGTGAAATGCAGATGGTACAGCTTTGTTTGCTGAAAATGAAGATGACTTGAACCATTTACTCATGAAGAGTAAAAACTATGGCCTTCGTATGGATTATCTCAAGATAAAGAAAACAAAAGTCATAACAACTCGACCAATAAGCAACAGCATGATGAATGGAGAAAAGAGTGAAGTGGTTAGTGATTTCATTTTACTTGGATCCGTAATCAACACCCATGGAAGTAGCAGTCAAGAAATCAGGCATATCGCAATAGGCAAATCCACTGCAAAAGACTTCATTAAAGAGTTAAGGAGCAAACATGTCACTCTGAAGACTAAGGTGCACCTAATCCAAGCCATAACATTTTCAATAACCTCATATGCATGTGAAAGCTGGACAATGAATAAGGAAGACTGAAGAAGAATTAATAGCCTTGAATTATGGTGTTAGTAAAGAATACTGAAAATACCATGGACTGCCAGAAGAACCAGGAGCTCTGGTAGTGTAGTGCCTAAGCCACTTGACTGCTAACCAGAAGGCTGGCAGTTCAAACCCACCAGCCACTCCACAGAAGGAAGGTTGGGCAATCTACTTCCATAGCGATACCACCTCAAAAACCCAAAGTGGGGTTTCTATGAGTTGTGTCCTACTTAACAACACAGAACAACAGCAACAAAGCCAGAAGGACCATTTTGGCGATTTTGAATCAGACAAGCATATGATCTACTATGCTGGGAATGAAAAATTGAAGAGGAACGGTGTGGCATTCATTTTCACAAAAATTGTTTCAAGATTTGTCCTGAAGTACAATGCTGTCAGTGGTAAGATAGTATCCATACATCTACAAGAAGACCAGTTAATATGACTATTATTCAAATATATGCAGCAACAACCAAAGCCAAAGATGAGGAAATTGAAGATTTCTACCAACTTCTGCAGTCTGAAGTTGACTGAATATGCAATCAAGATGTGTTGCTTATCACTGGTGACTGGAATGCAAAAGTTGGAAACAAAGAAGAGTGACCGGTAGTGGGAAAATCTGGCCTTGGTGATAGAATTAAGGCTGGAGATCATATGACAGAATTTTGCAAGACCAATGACTTATTCATTGCAAATATCTTTTTTCAACAACATAAATAACAACTGTACATGTGAACTTCACCAGATGGAATACACAGGAATCAGATTGACTACATCTGTGGGAAGAGGTGATGGAGAAGTTCAATATCTTCAGCCAAAACAAGGCCAGGAGCTGATTGTGGAACAGACCCTCCACAGCTCATGTACACATTCAAGTTGAAGTTGAAGACAATTAAAACAAGTCCACGAAAGCCAAAATATGACCTTGATAACGTCCCTCTTGAACTTAGAGGCTATTTAAAAAATATATTTGATGCGCTGAACACCAATGACCAAAAACCAGAGGAGTTGTAGGATGAACATCATCCATGAAGAAAGCAAGGGGGTCATTAAAAAGACAATAAAGGAAGAAAAGACTAAAATGGATTTCAGAAGAGACTCTGAAACTTGCCCTTCAGTGGAGAGTAACTAAAGCAAATGGAAGAAATGACAAGATAAAAGAGCTGAACAGAAGATTTAAAAGTGCAGCCTGAGAAGACAAAGCCAGCTATTATAATGAAATGTACAAAGACCTGGAGTTAGAGAACCAAAAGGGAAGAACACGCTCAACATTTCTGAAGCTTAAAAAACTGAGGAAAAAATTTAAGCTTTGAGTTGCAATATTGAAACATTCTATGGGCAAAATATTGAATGATGCAGGAAGCATCAAAAGAAGATGGAAGGAATACACAGAGTCACCGTACCAAAAAGAATTAGTCTATGTTCATCTGTTTCAGGAGGTAGTATATGATCAAGAATTAATGGTATTGAAGGAAGAAGTAGAAGATGCACTGAAAGAATTGGCAAAGAACAAGGCTCCAGGAATTGATGGAATACCCATTGAGATGTTTCAACAAATGGATACTGCACCGGAGACACTCACTTGGCTATGCCAAGAAATTTGGAAGACAGCTACCTGGCCAACTGACTGAAAGAGATCCATATTGTACCCATCCCAAAGAAAAGTGATTCCACACAATGTGGAAATTATCAAACAATATCATTAATATCACATGCAAGTAAAATCTTACTGAAGACAATTCAAAAAACAGTTGCAGCAGTATATTGACAGTAAGCAGTATATTGACAGTAGGCTTCCAGAAATGCAAGGTGGATTCAGAAGAGGCCATGGAGTAAGGGATATTATACCTGATGTCAGATGGATCTTGGCTCAAAGCAAAGAATACCAGGAAGATGTTTACTTATGTTTTATAGACTATGCAAAAGTATTTGATTGTGTAGATCATAACAATTTACAGATACCATTGAGAAGAATGGGAATTCCAGACGACTTGATTGTACTCATGGAGAACCTGTACATAGATCAGAAGGCTATTGTTTGAACAGAACAAGGGGATACTGCATGGTTTAAAATCAGGAAGGGAGTATGTCAGGGTTGTATCCTTTCACCATACTTATTCAGCTTGTATGCTGAGCAAATAATCCGAGAAGCTATGAGTCAGAGTCGACTCAATGGCACTTAATAACGACTCCTTCAGAGAAAGATGTAAAGATTTATTGTTATTAGGTGCCATCAAGTCAGCTCTGACTCATAATGATCCTATGTACAGCAGAATGAAACATTGCCCAGTCTTGTACCATCTTCACAATTCCTGCTGTGCTTGAGCCCATTGTGGCAGCCACTGTGTCAATCCATTTCGTTGAGGGTCTTTGCCTTTTTTTCTGACCCTCCACTTTACCAAGCATGATATACTTTTCCAGGGACTGGTCCCTTCTGACAACAAGACCACATGACTGTACAGATTTATAGTCTTGGAAACCCCATGTGGCAGTTCTATACTCTAGGATTGTTTTAAATCAGAACCAACTGGACAGCAATGGGTTAGATTTTTTTTTTTTTTTTTTTTTTAATATTAGCACAATACTGATTAAACAAATTATGGTACTTTCAAAACCTAAACTCACTGCCATCGAGTCATATCTGACTCACAGAGACCCCTCCTTGGGTTTCTGAGGCAGTGTCACTACAGACGTAGATTGCCCAACCTGCCTTCCGAGGAATGGCCGGTGGGTTTGGACGGCCAGCTTTCTGATTAGCAGTCAAATGCCTTAGGCACTATGCTACTAGAATTGCAGAGTTTTGCAACCATCACCACAATCAATTTTGGAATATTTTTGTTACTCAAAAAGAAACCCTCTACCCATGAACAGTTACTTTCCATTATCCCCCAGCCCCTCAGCCCTAGGAAACCACTAATGGATTTGCTTATCTTGGACATTTAAATGGAATCATATAATATGTGGTCTTTTGTGATTTGCTTCTTTCACTTAGCATAATGTTTTGAAGGCTCACTCAGGTTGTATTAGTACTTAATTTGTTTTTATTGTCAAATAATATTCCATTGTAAGTGTATAACAATGTATTTATCCTTTTTCCAGTTAATGGACAATTGCATTATTTCTAGTTTTTTTTCACTCATATGAATTATGCTTCTATGAATATTGGTGTACAAATTTTTGTGTGGACTTATGTTTTTATTTCCCTGAGTATATACCTAGCAATGGAATCACTGATCTGTTTTTCTCACTATAGATTAATTTGCATTTTCTAGAAATTTATATAAATGATATCCTTGATATTTGCTTTTGTGCCTGATTTCTATCACATAGCAAAAAGTTTTTGAGATCTATCCATGTTGTTATATGTATCAATAGTTTGTTCATTTTTATTGCTGAGTCTCCCTACTCCCACATCCATCAAGTTGATTGTGACTCATAGTGACCCCCACTGGGTTTCCAAGGCTATAAATCTTTACAGAACTAGATTGCCTCATCTTCCTCCTTTGGAGCAGCTCTGAGTTTGAACCATCAACCTTCTGATTAGCAGCCAAATGCCTTACCAACTATGCTACCAGAGCACCTTATTGCTGAGTAGTACTTGATTATATAGACATAACACATTATATTTATCCATTCATTTCTTGGTAGACTTTTGGGTTGATTCTGGCTTTCAGCTTTTAAGGATAAAACTGTTTTAAAGCTTTATATACAAGTTGTTTGTACGCATACATTTCAATTTTTCTTCTGCAAATGTTGGGAATGGAATGGTAATATGGTAAGTGAACGTTTAACTTTTAAAAAATCGGCACACTGTTTTCTAAGGTAATTATACTATTTTGCATGAGAACTCCAGTTGGTCCACAGCCTCACCATACTTGATATTGTCAGTTTTTGAAAAAATTTAACCATTCTAATATGTGTGAAATGGTATCTCATTGTATTTTATTTCACATTTCTCTTATGACTCATGATGCTAAAAATTTTGTCCTGGGTTTTTTCATATACCTATTTTGTAAAATGTCTATTTAAATCTTTTGCGCATTTTAAATTTGGTTGTTTGCTCTCTGATGAGTTTTTTATGTATTTGGGTTAAAACTACTCTGCCTTGTATACATTACCAATATTTTTTCCCATTCCATGACTTATATTTTTTACTTTTTAATGATGACTTTGAAAGTGCAATCATTTTAAATTATAAAGTCTGATTTATGAAAATATTCTTTATAGTTCATAATTTTGATGTGTCATATAAGAAATTTTCCCTATCTTAAGATTTTCTCCTATGTTTTCTTCCAGAAATTTTATTGTTTTATCTTTTACATTTAATTCTATAAACTTTCAGATTAATTTTTGGGTATGACATAAGATAAGAGTTGATCTTTATTTTTTTGTCCAATAATATTCATTGGACAACAAGATTAACTTATAATTACAACATCACATGTTGAAAGATTTTCCTTTTCCATTGAGTTGAGCTTCCATAGCACTTTTTCTAAAGCCAATTGGTCATGTATGTATGGCCTATTTGGACTCTGTATACTGTTATATTAATATTTATACCTATTTTATGCTCTGGTGGCGCAGTGTTTAAAGCATTCAGGTACTAACCAAAAGGTCAGAGATTAGAACCCATAAGCTATTATATGCGAGAAAGATGAGACAATGTGCCTCAGTAAAAATTTACAACCTTGGAAAATTTATGGGACATTTTTATTCTGTCCTATAGAATCACTATGAGTTGAAATTGACTTAATGGCAATGGGTTACTTTCTTTTTTTCTCCCCAAAGGCAATGGGTTTATTTTGTTGGTGCATTCACTTCCTAGGGTCTGGCTGATCTAAAACCAGGAACATTGGTGCATGTGGGTGTTAAAATCAATGTGTTACTACTGTCTACATGTTACGAATAACCGAACGAATGCATTGCTGTGAAGTTAGATCTGACTCTTAGTGATCCCTCCTTGGGTTTCTGAGGTGGTATCAGCATGGAAGTAGATTGTCCAACCTTCCTTCTGAGGAGTGGCTGGTGGGTTTGAACCCCCAGCCTTCTGGTTAGCAGTCAAATGCCTTAGGCACTACACCACATGTAGGCAACAAGAATAAACTGTTTATTACCATAGACAGACATTATTTTCCTTTGATAATATTTTGAATCACATAAAAAGAGAGACTGGCATAGGGACAACCAGTCCCAGCCCTAGCTTGGCCCTTTGCTGACAGCCATACAAACTCATTAGAGACTTGCTCCAGAGAGCTAGGTGACCCAAGGACATTCAGGGGTTAGTTTATTCTCATTGTACCAATGATAGGAATGTGTTACCCATTGTGACTGGCCCAGAGCAGCTGCCTCATACACGTCCCACCTCCACTCATTTAACTAGCTATAAGATGGGAGAAAGTTTGCAAACACTCTGTGCCTCAGTTTCATCATGTGTGAAATAATGCTTTCATATGCCTCTGGTGATGACTTTGAGGAATCAGTGGATTTATGTGGAACACCCAGAGGTGGTAGAAATAGGCTGTATCTTGCTATGGTGGACATTTCTCAGGTGGAAATTTGATTTGTACTCTTGAAGTAGAGGCAGTTTGTTAAGAAATTATACCTCAATAAAGTTGATGCAAAAAGTATGGATGGTTTCAAGAGCTCAGACCAGTGCCTGGCGTGGAGTCAACCCTCAAATGTTCACTGTGCATTCACAATTGTCACCACCTATGAACCTTCAGATGTGTGTGGCCGATCTCATTTCAGCTTTAACAGTTCCTACAACACTAGCAATTCTGGAGTGGCTAGTAAGACTGGCAGTAGATTATTTTTATGCTAATACCACACTGTCTTGAATCGTGTAGCCTCACAATGCTTCTAGAAACCAAGAAATATAAGGCTTCCAGTTTTGCTCTTATTTTGAGATTTACTTTGTTATTCTGGATTCTTTGCATTTCCATATAAGATTTTAAATTAACTTTTCATTTCCTATTTTAAAAAGAGTACTTGGAAGACTTCTGGCAAGATGGCAGAATAGGCAGACAATCTACACAGATCCTCTACAACAAAGAAATGAGAAACCAATTGAAACTTATATAGAAGACCATCCTGGGACCCTGAACTTTGAAGGGAAGGATGAAGAAGTGGGTTAAATACCAGCTAGTAGAAGAACCTGAAAGAAAACAGTGAACAAGGAGAGAAACAAAGCTGGGGACTGCTGGCTGTCCTGAGGGCACAGTCATTTTGAATATTTATAAGTGGCATCCCAATATGTCAGAAAGCTATGAATTGGCTCTCCTCACCAAGGACTACATGGGAAAGCACTGCACCGGTGCCTAACAACTAGAAAGGAAAACAGCAAAGAAGGAGACAGAGTGGTGAACTGCTGGCTGACTTAATGGCACAGCCATTTTGAATATTTGCAAGTGATGTGGCCATTTTGAATATATGCAAGTGACATTCTGATCTGGGCAGTAACCTAAGAATAGGCTCCACTTGCCTAGGACAGCATGAGCAACCACACTGGAGGCTGACAACTGGGAAGATGAGATATTTCCTCTGTTACTCTTACACTCCACATCCTCTTGGTGAACAGAGGTGTGTCCATTCCCCACCTCCACCCACCTTTGTGAATAGCAGGAATCTCATCCTGGTCTGTGCACTGAAAAAGCCTGGATACACTGCCTCACCTCCCAACCCCCCACAGTTTTGTTTTTATTTGTTTTTAAATTATTCTCCCCCACCAATTTCTTCTTTTTCTCTTTACCTTCCCTGGTACTTTTTTTTTTTTTTTTAACTTTTTCTCTTCTCTTCCCTTTTCCTGGTTCCCAACTTTTTCTTTCTTTTCTTCTTTTGGTTCTTCGTATTGTTGGTTTTTGTTTTGCAGTTTACTCATTTTTTTATTTACTATTCTTTTACTCTTGGTCTCTTCTCTCATCTTGCCTTCCCATATATTGTGTCTTCCCCCCATCTTTTTCTTATTATCTTTCTTTTGTCTTTTAAAAATATATTTAAATTTTTTTCTTTTCATTTATTGTCTTTCTTTTTTTTTCCTTCTTTGCTATTGTTCTGTTTGTTTATGCAGTTTGTGTTTTTATTTTCTTGTTTTTATATTCTTGGTGTTTATATTTATTTATTTATTTATTTAGGTCTAACTGAGTGGGAGACAGCAACTGTTTCCAAACAATCCAACTAGAGTTGAACCTCCTGCACCCCACCACTGAGTGAGGGCCACCACTTGCTCCTGCACCATCTGACTGATGATAGACAGTGGCCAATACCAGCTCAAGTCACCCTCAACTACTTTTCACAAACAGCTAACAGAGATCTGTACATGCACTCTCACTCTATATTGTACCCACCTGCAAATAGGTGGTGACTGCCTAACTGCCACCAACTAGTGAATAGAGGAGCATAGTACCCTGGTCACACAAATGTATCAAAACAAAATGAAGGCAAAAAAAGGGGGAAACAAACCACTCCAACATACAACCACAAATACAACAACATCACAGTGTCTAGGAGAAAACTGCCCATCCCAGTTCACACAAAGAAGCAAGATGAAGCAGCCTAAACAAGGGACCAGGATATAGACCCAGAAACATCTCTGACAAAGAAACAGCATTGGAACTCCCTGACAAAGATTTCAAAAGACTTATATGTCTCAACAGATTGAGAGACAAATCAAGAAAAACACTAACAACACCAAGGAAAACACTGACAAAATTAAGGAAAACAATACAAGAACAAATTAGCAAAATAAACAAAAATTTAGAAGCAATACAAAATCAACAAATAGAAAACCAGAAGATTAATAGTAGATTTCAGAAATACATACCACATTGAATGAGCAAAGAAGTAGAATCAAATCAATGGAAGACAGAATTAATGGGATTGAAGACAAATCCCTCAATACTACTTTGTTAAGGAATCAATTGGGGATGAGGAAACAGCGGCAGAGATCAAAGTAAGAGGAGGGACCCAGGCCATGTCCCCCCCAAGTGGCAGGAAATTGGGAGAAAGGAGAGAAAAGGCCAGGAGACTAGGACAGAGTGAGCAAGTAGTGGCAGGGATCCAGGTAAGGGGAGGGGCCCAAGACATGGTCCCCAAGAAGTGGTAAAGTGGAGGAAAGGAGACAAAAAGCCAGGGGGATCAGAACAGAGCAAGGAAGCAGTGGCAAGGATCCAGGTAAGGGGAGGGACCTGGGCCATGTCCCTCAAGTGGTGGGAAAGCAGGGGAAAGAAGAGAAAAAGCCAGGGGTATCAGGACAGAGTGAAGAACAGAGGTAGGGATCCAGGTAAGGGGAGAGACCCAGGCTCCACCCCCAAGTGGCAGGAGAAGGCCAGGGACCCATGTAAAGGGAGGGTGGAGAGGTTTCAAACAGCTAAGGGAGACAAACTTGTCTGTCAGTTTGTTCTACTGTTGTTGTGTGTTGCTGTGAGGCTTGAAGCTGTGCCATTGGTGCTTCAAACCCAGCAGGGTTGCACATAGTGCACAGGTTTAACATGGCTTTCAGACTGAGACAGACTAGGAAAAAGGAAGAGGCCATTCACTTCTCAAATAATTGGTCAGGGAAAACCTTATGAATAGCAGAGAAACATTGTCTCATACACTACTGCGCAACTTTATGGATAGCCTAGAAATATTGTCCAATATAGTGCAGGAGGATGAGCCAATTAGGTCGGAAGGCTCTCAAAATACACCTGGGAAAGAATTGCATCATCACAGTAGAACCAGTCTTACTGATATTGATAAGGTAAAGCATTTGAGACCTCCATTTGCTGATGTGGCATGACTCAAA
>NW_006921829.1:3951975-3958095 GCF_000298275.1 Orycteropus afer afer | reverse complement strand
GGAGATTATCAAACATCATCATTAATATCACATGCAAGTAAAATCTTACTGAAGATAATTCAAAAATGGTTGCAGCAGTATATTGACAGAGAGCTTCCAGAGGTGCAAGGTGGATTCAGAAGAGAATGTGGAACAAAGGATATCGTAACTGCTGTAAGATGGATCTTGGCTCAAGGCAAAGAGTACCAGAAAGATATGTTTACTTGTGTTTTATTGACTATGCAAAGGCATTTGATAGTGTGGATCATAACAAATTGTGGATAATGAGATTTGTGGATAATGAGAATTGTGAAGAATGGTGTCCTAGTTACCTAGTTACCTAGTTAGAGACCATTCCACAAGGCTTCTGCTTGTGTACAGGAAGCAGACCACATTCCCTAAGACAGCTACTCAGCTGCTCTCAGTGGACTCCACCATGGAGTTTATTACCAGTATCATCATGGGGAATACTACATCCAGCTGCCCAGCCACTCAACCAGGCCCACCCAAGTTGACACACAAACTGAACTACCACAAATGGGAATTCCAGAATACTTCATTGCACTCATGAAGAACCTGTACATAGACCAGGAGGCTGTCATTCAAACAGAACAAAGGAACACCACATGTTTTAAAATCAAGAAAAGAGTGTGTCAGGGTTGTATCCATTCCCCATACGTTTCAACCTATATTCTGAGCAAATAATCCAATAACCTGGACTATATGAAGAAGAACATGGCATCAAGATTGGAGGAAGAATCATTAACAACCTGCTATATGCTGACAACAAAACTTTACTTGCTCAAACTGAGGATGACTTGAGGCACTTACTGATAAATATTGAAGAATACAGTCTGCAGTATGGATGACATTTCAATATAAAGAGAACAAAAATCCTCTCAACTGAATCTGTAAGCAGCATCACAATGAATGGAGAAAAGACTGAAGTTCTTAAAGACTTCACATTGCTTGGTTCTACAATCAATGCCAAAGGAAGCAGCAGTCAGGACATTAGATGACATATAGCACTGGGCAAGTCAGCTGCAAAGGACCTCTTTCAAGTGCTGAGGAGCAAAGATGTCTCCTTGAGGACTAAGGTGTGCCTGACACAAGCTATGATGTTTTCAATCACCTCATATGCATGTGAAAGCTGGACAATGAATAAGGAAGACCAAAGTTGCTTTTGAGTTGTGGTGCTGGTGAAGAATGCTGAAAGTACCATGAACAGATCTGTCCTGCAGGAAGGGCAGCTGAAATGCCCCTTGGAAGCAAGAATGGCCAGACTTCATCTCACCTACTTTGGTCATGTTATCCAAAGGGACCATTCCCTGGAGAAGGATGTCATGCTTGATAAGGTGGAGGGTTGATGAAAGAGGGGAAGGTCCACAATGTATGGATTGACAC
Organism: Orycteropus afer afer; assembly: GCF_000298275.1. Taxonomy (NCBI): domain Eukaryota; kingdom Metazoa; phylum Chordata; class Mammalia; order Tubulidentata; family Orycteropodidae; genus Orycteropus; species Orycteropus afer. The sequence goes on along the minus strand of NW_006921829.1, from coordinate 3,956,712 downwards.
AGTGGCTGTGACAATGGGCTGAGTATAGCAAGGATCCTGGAGCTGGAATGGGACTGGACGGTGTTTCATTGTGTTGTGCATGGGATTGTTATGAGTCGGACATGACTTGGTGGCACCTAACAACAACAACAACAATAAAGGGATCAATAAGAAAAAAGATAAAACAAAATGAAGAAAACCCAAGATTCATGTGGGATACCATCAAGAGGAATAACCTACATGTAATCATAATTCCATAACAGGAAGAGACAAATAAAATCACAGAGAATATTATTGAAGATTTGTTGGAGAAGAATTTCCCTAATAGGATGAAAGATTAGAGGATATCCATTTAAGAAGTTCAATGAACTCCAAACATTATAGATCCCAAAAGAAAATTACCAAAACATATCATAATCAAACTTATGAAAACCAAAGACAAAGAAAGAATCCTGAAAGCAACATGAGAAAAATGAAAAGTTACCTAAAAGGGCAACTAATATAACTGACCTCTGATTTCTCAGCAGGACCATGCAGGGGAGAAGGCAATGGGATGATATATATAAAACTCTGAAAGAAAAATATTGCCAACCAAGAAGTATATATTGCCCAATCTTCCTTCCAAGGAATGGCTGGTGGGTTTGAACTGCCAGCCTTCTGGTCAGCAGTCAAATGCCTTAGGCACTATGCCATCAGAGCTCCTGTCTCTCAAGAATGGTGAAATTAGAACATTTCCAGATAAACAGAAATTAAGGAATGTGTTAAAACCAGATCAATCTTACAAGAGATGCTAAAAGGAGTTCTTCAGACAGAGAACTAACAACAGACACAACCGATGATTAATACACATGATGACATGACCTGGAAACCGACTGTTACAGAAATATTCAAAGTAAAATTAGCTTACAAGATAAATAGCGTAGATACAGAACTTCCAAACAGTGAGGTTGTTGTTGTTAGGTGCCATCGAGTTGTCTCTGATTCATAGTGACCTCATGTATGGCAGAATGAAACATGGCCCAGTCCATTGCCAGACCCATGATCCTTGCTATACCTGACCCCATTGTGCAGCTACTGTGTCAATCCATCTCATTGAGGGCCTTCCCCTTTTTTGTTGTCCCTTCACCCTGCCAAGCATGATATCTTTCTCCAGGGAATGGTCCCTTCTTACAACATGACCAAAGTGTGTGAGATGAACGGTGGCCATTCTTGCTTCCAAGGAGCATTACGGCTGCACTTCCTCCAAGACAGATTTGTTAGTCCTTTTAGCAGACCATAGTACTCTTAGCATTCTTCTCCAACACTACAACTTAAAAGCATCAATTTTTCTTTGATCTTCCTTATTCATTGTTGAGCTCTCACATGCAAAAGAGGTGATTGAAAATGCCATGGCTTGGGTTGGGAACACCTTAATCTTCAAGGAGAAATCCTTGTGCCTCATCAGTTGAAAGAGGTCCTTTGTAGAAGATTTGCCCAATGCCATACATCATCTGATGTCTTGACTGCTGCTTCCATTGGTGTTGGTTGTAGAACCAATAATATGAAATCCTATACAACTCCAATCTTTTTTCCATCCACTGTGAAGCTGTTTACTGGACCAGTTGTGAAGATTTTTGTTTTCTTTATATTGAGGACTAATCCACACTGCAGACTGTAGTTTTTAATATTCATCAGTAAGTGCTTCAAGTCTTCCTTACTTTCATCAAGCAAATTTGTGTCATCTGCGTATTGCAGGTTGCTAATGAGTCTTCCTCCAATCCTGATGCCATGTTCTTCTTCATATAATCCAGCTTCTCGGATTATTTGCTCAGCATACAAGTTGAATAAGTATGGTGAAGGGATACAACCCTGACACACTCCCTTCCTGATTTTAAACCATGTGGTATCCCCTTGTTCTCTTTGAATGACAGCCTGCTGATCTATGTATAGGTTCCTCATGAGTACAATCAAGTGTTCCGGAATTCCCATTCTTCTCAATGTTATCCACAATTTGTTATGATTCACACAGTCAAATGCTTTAGCATAGTCAAGAAAACATAAGTATGCATCTTTCTGGTATTTGCTTGCATCCATGATCCATCTGACATCAACAATGATATCCCTCATTCCACGTCTTCTTCTGAATCCAGGTTGTATTTCTGGAAGTTGTCTATCAATATACTGCTGCAACCATTTTTAAATTATCTTCAGTAAGATTTTGCTTGCATGTGATATTAATGATATTGTTTGATAATTTCCATATTCTGTGAGATTACCTTTCTTTGGAATGGGAACAAATATGGATACTTCCAGGCAGTTGGCCAGGTAGCTGTCTTCTAAATCTCTTGGCGTAACTGAGTTGAGTGCTTCTAGTAGGGTATCCATTTGTTGAAACATCTCAGTGGGTATTCCATCAATTCCTGGAGCCTTGTTCTTTGCTGATTCCTTCAGTGCAGTTTTGACTCCTTCCTTCAATACCATTGGTTCTTGATCATATGCCACCTACTGAAATGGATAAACACAACCAATTCTTTTTGGTACAGTGACTCTGTGCATTCCTTCCACCTTCTTTTGATGCTTCCTGCCTGATTCAATATTTTACCGATAGAATCTTTCATTATTGCAACTCGAGGCTTAATTTTTTTCCTGTTATTTCAGCTTGAGAAATGTCAAGTGTGTTCTTCCCTTTTGGTTCTCTAACTCCAGGTCTTTGCACCTTTCATTGTAGTAATTGGCTTTCTCTTCTCAGGCTGCTCTTTGAAATTTTCTATTCAGCTCTTTTACCTTGTCATCACTTCTATTTGCTTTAGCTACTCTCCATTCAACGGCAAGTTTCAGAGTCTTTTCTGGCATCCATTTTGGTCTTTTCTTCCTTTCTTCTCTTTTTAATGACCCCTTGCTTTCTTTATGGATGATGTTCTTGATGTCATCCCACAATTCCTCTGGTTTTTGGTCATTGGTGTTCAATGCATCAAATCTATTCTTTAAATCATTTCTAAATGCATGACAGATATTATCAAGATCATATTTTGGCTCTTGTGGACTTATTTTAATTGTCTTCAACTTCAACTTGAACTTGTATATGAGCAGTTGATGGTCTGTTCCACAATCAGCTCCTGGCCTTGTTTTGGCTGAAGGTATTGAACTTCTCCATCGCCTCTTGCCACAGATGTAGTCAATCTGATTCCTGTGTATTCCATCTGGTGAAGTCCACATGTACAGTCATTGCTTATGTTGTTGAAAAAAGGTATTGCAATGAATAAGTTATTGGTCTTACAAAATTCTATCCATGTAATCTCCAGCATTATTTCTATCTCCTAGGCCATATTTTCCAATTACCAGTGACTCTTCTTTGTTTCCAACTTTTGCATTCCAGTCACCAGTGATAATCTACACATCTTGATTGCATGTTTGATCACTTTCAATCTGCAGAAGTTGGTAGAAATCTTCAATATCTTCATCTTTGGCTTAGGTGGTTGGTGCATAAATTTGAACAATAGTAATATTAACTGGTCTTCCTTGTAGGTGTATGGATACTATCCTATCACTGGTAGTGTTGTACTTCAGGATTGAAACAGTCTTTGTGATGATAAATGCCACACCATGCCTGTTCAAATTGTCATTTCCGGCATAGTGAATCATATGGTTGTCTGATTGAAAATGGCCAAAACTGGTCCATTTCAGCTCACTAATGCCTATGATATTGATCTTTATGCATTCTATTTCATTTTGGACAACTTCCAATTTTCCTAGATTTGTGCTTCATACATTCCATCTTCTAATTATTAATGGATGGTTGCATCTGTTTCTGCTTATTTTGAGTTGTGTCACATTAGCCAATGGAGGTCCCAAAAGCTTTACTCTATCCATATCATTAAGGTCATCTCTATTCTGAAGAGTCAGCTCTTCCTCTGTCAAATTTTGGGTGCCCTCCAACCTGACGGGTTCCTCTTTTGGCACTATGTTGGACACTGTTTCAGGGCTATTCATAAAATTTTCCAGTAATATATCAGACAGTGTTTTACTGCTATACATAAGATTTTCACTGACTAATTCTTTGAGAAGTAGAAGGCCTCCTTTCTTCCAAGTCTGTCTAAGCCAGGAAGCTCCACTGAAATCTCTCCACCATGGGTAACCCTGTTGGAATTTTGCAACACAGTGTCATAGCCTTCAGCTTCACAACATGTCACCCACCACAGGATGACAACTGATAGACAAGTTCGTCTCCCTTACCTCAGGCCCTGGTCTTAATATAGAGTCACACCCAAGCAAAAAGCAGCCTCCAAGCCTTGGGCTTGTCTATGTCAGACCCCAGCCTTAATAAAAAGCCACATGCAAGTGAAAAACTTCCTCCAAACCTGGACCCACCTACCTCAGTCCCCAGGATTAATAAAGAGTGAAACCCAAGTTAAAGGCAGCCTCCAAGCCCTGGGCCTGCCAACCTCTGGCCCATGCCTTAATAGAGAGCTATACCCAAGTGAAAAGCAGCTTCCGAGCCCTAGGCTTGACTACCTCAGGCCCCTGCCTTAATGTAGAGACCAATCTTCTTTCCAAGGAGTGGCTGGTGTGTTTGAACTGCCAGTCTTCTGGTTATCGGTCAAATGCCTTAGGCACTCTGCCACAAAAGCTCCAGTATAAAACCACACCCAAGCAAAAAGCAGCTTCCAAGCCCTCGGCGTGCCTACCTCAGGCCCTGGTCTTAATATAGAGCCACAACCAAGAGAAAAGCAGCTTCCAAGCCCTGGGTCTAAAATATATTATATATAATATATAAATTTA
>NW_006921829.1:3935190-3951117 GCF_000298275.1 Orycteropus afer afer | reverse complement strand
AAAGACATATCTACAAAGTTATTCATTAAATAATTAATTATAGTAATGAAAAAATATCAGTACAGCCAGTCCCTGGATTATAAATTAGTTCCGTTCCTAAGTCTGTATTCTGGTTACCTAGTACTGCTCTGACAAGAATATACCACAAATGGGATGGCTGTAACAAACTGGAATTTATTTTCTTACAGTTTGGGAGGCTAGAAGTCCAAGTTCAAAGTGCCAGGATCTAGGGGCTGGGTCAAAGTCCCTCAACCTTGGGGTCCAGCTCTGCCTCTTGCTCCCAGCCCACTGGAGCTAGAGGCATTTCTTCACTCTGACAGCTGCTGGCTGCTGAGGCTGAGAAGCCCCAAGGTTGACAATTCAAAAGGCACAGTCCTGATGTTACCAAACCACATGGCAGGCCATTAACTTAAGTTCATTGTATGTCCCAAGGTCGGCAAAGCATAGCAGGCTGCTGAGCAATGACATGCAGGGTCCAAGCGTGCCATAGGCTGGAGACCATTCTCAAAGCTTCTCCTTATGTACAGGAAGGAGACCACATCCCAAAGGCAGCTGCTTGTGGTAAATCCCACCATGGAGTTTATTGCCAGTCTCATCGTGGGGAATAACTACCACCAGCTGCCCAGCCACTCAACCAGGCCCAGCCAAGTTGACACACAAACATAACTACCAACAAATCCTTTCAGTTGTATTTGTTTGAAAATTGGAACAATTAGATATGAGTCATATCTAATGTCAGTTAGTGAAATGTTTGTCTTAGTATATAGTATATAGTGTAGACCTCTATGTATATTAAAAAAAAAAAACACTTCCAGATACACTAAAACATCTTTAACATAATAATACAGTAATAATAATAATGTCTTGATGTGTGCGGCAAAGTAGCACCCTATGAACCATTGTATGTTACTGCTGGCATAGGCAGTAAGGACTATGATCATGGGTATCTAGCTGTTGGTAGTCTGTGCTCAGTCTTGCACTCTCCTCTGGCAATAGCTGCCAAAGCTCATCAATCTTGTGCCTGGACCCTTCCTCTTTGTGGTCCTCAGGAGCCTGGTTCTGGGGCTGAGGGCTTGGCTGAAGTAAATGCTAGCCTGGGCTGGGGACAGCTGCGATCCAGGTTGGGGTCCAGGGTCACTGCACAATGACCAACTAAGAAAGTAGTACAGATTTTCCCTTGGTAATCAAGATCAATCACACCAGCCAATACAGTATCTCCCTTCTTTGCCTATTCAACTAGAGGCATGCGGAATCCAAGGTGGTAAAATGGCATTCCTAAATTTTAGTTCAGTGAAATCAATATTATGCCTCCAGGTGAGAATATTTCTTCCTTTGGGTCTAAGACCTCGAGAACTGCAGACCATAGGGTCACAGGGACAGGAAGCAAACATTTTGTGAGGGTGTCACTAGGGGTAGCAGTGACTGGTGCCACTCCTATTTCTATCCCTCGGTTCCTGGACTTATGAATCCTGGCTAATGGGGAAACAACGCCATATATTAGATGCCAGTTTAGAGCATGTGTAGCCTCCTGGAGAACATTGCCCCAAAATTGCAAAGTATTGCCACCTAGCTAGTGCCACAATTGTGTCATTAGAAGGTCAATCCTTTGTTCTATCACACCAGCTGATTCAGTATGATGGGGAAAATGGTAAGACCAGTGAATTCCATGAACATGGGTCCATTGTTTCACTTCATTTGCTGTGAAGTGATTCTTTGACCTGATGCAATGCTGTTTAGGCTACAATGACAGTGGATAAGTCATTCCATAAGTCCATAGATGGTGGTTTTGACAGAAGCATTGCATGCAGGGAAAGAAAATCCATATCAACAGTTATTTTCTATTCCAGTGAGAACAAAATGTTGCCCTTTCCAAGATGAAAGTGGTCCAATGTAATCAACCTGCCACCAGGTTGCTGGCTGATTACCCTGAGGATTGAGTCCATCTTGTGGACTCTGTGTTGGTCTCTGCTGCTGGCAGGGTGGGGACTCAGCAATGGCTCTAGTGAAGTTGGCCTTGGTGAGTAGAATTCCATGTTGGTTAGCCCATGCATTAACTCTATCCCAGCCACTATGGCCACTTTGTTCATGAGCCCATTGGGCACTAACAGCAGTGGCTGGGGAAAAAAAAAAAAAAAAGACTGGTTTGCACAGAATGTGGCATCCTATTGACTTGATTGTTAAAATTTTCCTCTTCCAAGGTCACCCTTTGCTGAAGATTGACATGAGACTCAGATATCTTCATTTCTTTGTCCCATTCAGAGAGGTCTATCCACATCAAATCTGCCAGCCACTCCTCTAAAGGAAGATTGGGCAATCTACTTCCAACTATGAATCAGATCCCACTCAATGGCAGTTTTAGGAACTCTGGTAGTGTAGTGTCTAGGGCATTTGACTGCTAACCAGAAGGCTGGAGGTTCAAACCCACCAGACACTCCTCAGGCGAAAGTTTGGTCAATCTACTCCTGCAGTGATACTGCCTCGGAAACCCAAGGAGGGGTCGCTATGAGTTGGATCTGACTCGATGGGAGTGAGTTTGTTTTTTCTTTTTTATCCACATACCTCTTTCCCATACCTCATTGTCACCAGTTTTCCAATCACATTTCTTCCAAGTACCTAACCATCCAGTCAAACCATTAAACACAGCCCATGAATACAATAGTACATCTGGTCATTTCTCCTTCCAAGCAAAGTGAACACTCAGGTACACTGCTCAAAGTCGTGTCCATTGGGAGGATTTCCCTTCACCACTGTCCTTTAGGAAGGCCCCAGAAAGGGACTGCAGTGCTGCTGTTGTCTACTTTTAAGCAGTGCCTGCACATTGTGTAGAACCATCTGTAAACCAGGTGTGAATTTTCTCTTCTTCAGTGAACTGATCATAAGGAACTTCCCATGAAGCCATAGGTGCAGACTAGAAGAGGGAAGATAATGTGACTGGAGTGGAGACAATGAGCATTTGGGCCACTTCCTCATGCTACTTACTTGTACCTTCAGGTCTGACTCAAGCCTGCTGTCTTATATACCACTTCCACTTAATGATGGAATGCTGCTGTGTAAGTCCAACTTTATGACTCCATGGGTCAGACTACACCCAGTTCATGATGGGCAGCTCAGGCTTCACGGTAACTTGGTTGGCCATGGTTAGGTATTAAGTCTCTACTAAGACCCAGAAACAAGCTCAAAGCTGGTTTTCAAAGGGAGATTTGTTATCTGCAGAAGATGGCAGGGCTTTGCTACAAAATCCTGAGTCTTCACTGTGATTCACCAATATGGGGATGCCAAAAACTCTAAACAGCATTTCTTTATGCCACTACTACTTCAAGCACCATTGGATCAGCCAGATCACATGGTTCAAGTGACAGAGCAACTTGCATGACAGCCTAAGCCTGTTGCAGGACCTTCTCTTGTTCTGGGCCCCACTCAAAACTAGCAACTTTTTGACTCATTTTATAAATAGGCAGGAGTAGCACATCCCAGTGAGGAATATGTTGCTTCCAAAATCCAAAGAGACCCACCAGGCATTGAGCCTCTTTTTAGTTGTGGGAGGGAGCAGATGCAATAACTTATCCTTCACTTTAGTACAAATATCTTGACATACCCCACACCACTCGACCCTAAAAATTTCACTGATGGGAAGGCCCCTGAATTTTGGTCAAGTTAATTTTCCACCATCTAGCATGCGAATGTCTTATCAACAAGTTTAGAGTCGTTGATATTTCTTCCTTACTAGGTCTAGTCAGCATAACGCCATCAATGTAATGGACCAGTGTGATGTCTTGTGGAAAGGAAAGATGATCAAAGTCCTGTTGATTAAATCATGACATAGTGCTGTAGAATTGATGGTATGACCATGAAGGTGTATTTTGGGCAACTTAAGGCAAACTGCTTCTGGTGATCTTTTGAAACTAGAATTGAGAAAAAAGCTTTGGCCAGATTAATAGCTCCATATCAGGTATCAGGAAATGTATCGGTTTGCTCAAGCAATGAAACCACATCTGGAACAGCAGCTGCAATGGAGTAATCACCTCCTCAAGTTTATGATAATCCACTGTCAATCTTCAACATCCATTCATTTTTTTCACAGGGAAAGTAGATGAGTTAAATGGAGATGTGGTAAGAATCACCACTCCTGGATCCTTCAAGTCCTTTCTGGTGACAGTAATTTCTGGAGTCCCTCCAGGAATGAAATATTGCTTTTTGTTTACTATTTTCCTAGGTAGTGGCAGTTTCAATGACTTCTTTTTGGATTTCCCTACCATGACAGTCCTTACTCCACATGTCAATTATACAATGTAACTAGGTTCTGCCAGTTGTTGAGTATGTCTGAAAACTTGGAAAATTACTATAGGATGGGTTTGGGAACCCACTGGACCCACTGTGAGATGGTCATGAGCTAATGAACTCAAGAGGGCCCCCACTCTGACAAGTGGGCCACACTGACATTTGGGGTCTCCTGGAATTAGTGTCATTTCAGAGCCAGTGTCCATTAATCCCTAAAAATCTGATGATTTCCTTTTCCCCACTGAACAGACATTTTCATAAAAGGCCATAGATTCCTTTAGGGAAGGCTGGGAGAAAGATTAACAGTATAACTTTTTGACAACGAGGGTCTTTCCTTAAGGGGACCTAGCCTCCCCTTCATTCAAGGGATTGTGGGTCTGTAATTTCCAGACTGCCTCAAGTCTGGGAATTAATTAAGGGGCCATGATTCTCTCTTCTGGTGATTCAAGCTAGACTGCTGTTCACTTGACCTAAAATTCTTTCCCTTGTACAGATCAAGTGAATATTTAATATATTTCACATCTATTTAACTCCTAGGGGCACTATGACTAAGTAGCCAATGCCATAAGTCTACACAGGTCAGATAATTCTGATTACTGCTTTGACCCTGCTGTCCTTTAGAGTAACTATGCCCACCTTATCTTTGTTAAGTTCTGACACTTGGCCGCTACCACCACAGGATCCAATCAGCCCCATTGTAGTTAGAAGTCTTATTTCAATTAGGGCAGTTCCCATTATCAAATCTGATTCACATAAGATAGCAATCACAGTAGTCTCTAGGGATGCTGGGGATTTCCTTCATGAATTTGTTCCTCACCTTTGTGGTGAAAGGTATGTCCTCTGGGCACTTCACGTTTGAGTATATGGGTCTAATCTGAAAAATCCACTTTAAGATGCCAATTTTCCTAAACCTTCAGATACTGTTTTCTACAGTATACTAAGGCAGGTCTGGGGTCTGGTATGTCAATTTGACTTAGTGTAGGCCACCTCATAAACCATGCCTCAGTTAACCAGCTAAATAAACTATTAGATTATTCCTAGTCTCTTTAGCTGAAACATTGAATAAAGAATCTGTGCTTAGTGAGACCAAATCAATAAACTCAGATAAATCAAATGTTATATTCCTTGCACCATTATCTCATACTCTTAATAGCCATTCCCACACATATTTATCAGGTTTCTGTTTATACATGTTAGAAAATCAAACAGTTCTTTTGGAGTATAGTGTACCTCTGCCTGGGTTGCACTTTGCATTTTACCTTTTGAAGTTGGACGGGACTTAAGTTTAGTTATAGGTCTAGAGGCAACAATGGGCAGTGTGAATGGTTCCTGGGAACATTCAGCAATGTTTTATAAAGCATCTGCTTCAGGAAGTGCCCCAAGCACTGGCCCGGGGGATGTCTGAGACAAAGGCTCAGCAGGCATAATTGGGTTATTCTCCTCTGATTGGAGTAACAGGGCTGGTCCTGTTGACAGGAGTGTTTCAATGGAATTTAGGGGCTCAGTGTCTTCAGATTCTTGATTATCTCCCCATATGTCCCATCCCAAGTTTTAGAGCTCCATTTCTTCCCAATAAATGCCCTCACTTTAATTTAAGACACGATTCAAGGTTGGCAATTCAATTGACACTGCAATTTAGCCACTCTTACGATAAGACTCTGGGTTCAATTTTTGGTGCTATCAGCTATGTTACTACAAGAAACAAGGCTTTCTTTAAAAGCACACATTGAAACACTAAAGTCTCTTATTAGGCACTTGTGCTGTGACTCTTAAGCCCTGAGCTTATCTTTCTCTTTTACCACTTGCCTAGCCTAAGTAGGACCAGCAAACCAGCTTCCTCATACTTCTCATTCTGATAAAATTGCAGAAAAGTATAAAAAATGTGATTGCTCAGAGTCTCACTTCTCATCATCTATTGATGGTGATATTTTGAGTATCAATATTGTCACCTCACACCATGGATTAGCAATGCTCTCTTTACTAGTGGAGGCAGAGTCATCAACATCTTTAAGACTAATCAGACTTGAGAACCAATTTAGAAAACTCATCATTACAATTTCGTTCCTCTAGAGCCACTCTCAGTACCAAATGTCTTAAGTTGTATCCTCTAGAGAAGTAAAACCAGTGAAGCTTCTCAGTGAGAGAGAGAGACAGAGACAAACACAGAGAGAAATTTATCTCAAGGAAATAGCTCACACAATTGCAGAGGCTGACAAATCCAACTGGCAGACAATACAGCAGGCTTCGGACTGCAGAGGCTAATGAATCCAAGACCAGCAGGTAAAATGGCAGGATTTTGTCTCACAGGCTGTGAAAGCAACAATCCCAAGATCAGCAGGCAGTGTGGCAGGCCATTGGTTCAAGTCCAAGAACTGGAGGTCAGATGATAATGAGCCAGATGCAGGCTCCAAATCCAGCAAAAAGTCAGAGCTTTGCCAGGATGTTTCCTCAGGAGTGTGGAACCTCCCTTTCAACTGAATAGCTGCTCATAGAAGATCCTATCATGGATGTAATTATAGTATATCAAATGTCATCATGGGAGATGATTGCATCATAACTGCTAAACCATTGAGAATTATGGCCCAGTCAAGCTGACACAACCTTAACTATCACAAGTGGTAATTGTACCAAATATCATGATATTGGGTTTGAATTCCATTCTACAAGTTATATAACTTTTTGAAATCTCCATTTCCTTACCTGCTAAAAGGGGATAAAAACACTACTCATCTCTTATGGTTCCTCCAAGAATTAAATGAGATCATCTGTGTAAATCCTTAGCATGGTAAGATTCTATGAATGGCAGTTAAATCATTGTATTTTTCTTTTCCTATTACTACTATTATCAATACAGCTATTAGGATAAAGGATCTTAGGAGAATATGAAAATATGGTAAAGTTAAAAGAAAAGGGCTGGAAGGAAGAAAGGATAATAACCAGAGAGAAATTTAACTCATTTCAGTGTTTTTTTTTTGTTTTGTTTTTAAATGACCAGCTCTGTCATTAAAACAAAGAAACAAAAACTCAAACTGGGCAATGGGGAATTAATTTTAAAATAATTAAGGTAAGCATTTTTATTTTAAGACTCAAGAAAGATAGAAATTGCCCCCTACTTACAAAGAATATTAGTTTTATTGACTAGAGAATAACACTTTAAGTGAGAAAATGGATTCTGGGAACTTTCTTTCAGATATAATATTGACAAGATGCTTGCTGACCTCACTAATCAGTTTTTCTACTTGTCATAGTTTAAATTTTTTGATTGACTTTTAATTAAATCCTATTAAATAGATATATATCCAGAATCTAAGTACTATTCTCCATCTTCACTGTTATCATCATTGGCCAATTCACCATCATCTTTCATCTTCCAGCTTCTATCCTTGTTGTTGTTATGTGCCATCGAGTCAAACTTGACTCATAGCAACCCCTCTTTGGGTTTCTGAGGCAGTATCCCTATGGAAGTCGATTGCCCAACCTTCCTTCCAAGAAGTGGCTGGGGGGTTTGAACCACCAGCCTTCTGGTTCGCAGTCAAGTGCCCTAGGCACTATGTTACCAGAGCTCCCCTTCTACCCTTGGTCCCCTAAAATATACTCTCTACACAGTACCTCAACTGATACTTTAAAAATATAAATCAAGTTAAACAGTGGGAGATAAGGATGACAAAAGAAAGCCATGTGTGAAAACAGGGAGGTAGAGCTGCAAGATGTAGTTGAGATACTGTTGCAGCTTCATGTAAAGCTTGGGAACAAAGAAAGAGAGGGTAGCTGGAAAGATAGAGAGGGGATATATACTGAAAGTTCATTTATGTTTAACTGAGATGTGCATGCTAGGTGATAAAAAGCTATTGAACAAATTTAAGCAGAGGAGAGATGACATCAAATAAATGTTTTAGAAAGATGATTCTCAGAATACAGAGGAGCATGGACTTGGGCGGAAGATTGATGGAGGAAGGGTGAGACCTGAGCGAGAGCATTTAAGAGTCTCTTGTTTAAGTAAGTGGTAGTGTACAAACTGTTTTGACCTTGGCTTAATTGGTTGCTGTTAGCTGCTGTTGAATTTGCTCCTAACTCATGATGACCTCAAGTACAACAGAACAAAATGAAGGCCATTCTTGCTTCATTCCCATGATTGGTTACAGATTAGACCATGGTGATCCATAGAGTCTTAATTGGCTGATTTCTGGAGGTAGATTACCAGGCTTTTCCTCCTAGGGTTATTTAAATGAGGCAAAAGGGACACCAGCAAAACTACTTCAGGAGTTTAGTTCTCTAGTTTAGAGAAACAGAATTTGAATAGAATCATATTTTTTACTCACTAAAAGAATATGAGTTTAGATATATATGATTTTTACTAACCCACAGTTCCCTCTAAACTTAAATGATCCTTTTGTAGCTTATTGAGGAGCCTTTCAAACCAACCAGAAGGCTGAGGATCTTATGCTGAGAATCCCTGAGTTGAGAAAGAGATGATTATTATGTGGAAAGAGAAGTAAGAAGATGGATAAAAAAAATATTCAGGAGGTAATATCTGAAAGACTTGGTGATAAATTTAATCTGAGATTAGAAGGAGGAGTTAAAAATGACATCTAGGATCTTAGCTTTAATGATTATCACGTGGCCAATAGATATAGGAATTTGGGCAGAAAATCAGATTTGAGGATTTGAGAGATGTGACTGAAGATTGAATTTTCTGTGTACCACCCAACTGAAAATATCTAGTTCACAATGAACTAAAGCTTGGGGAAGATATTTGGGTTGGATTTGGTAAAAAAAAAGAAAAAGGCATAGAAATTCTCAAACTGTGAGAGTACTATGGCCCTTCCAAGGGGAATTTTGAAATATGGAGGCTATTTTTCATGGTTTAATGACTGGAAGTGGGACTACTGACATGTGTGAGTGGGGGCCATGGATGCTAAGCAGTCTGCAATATAAGGGACAGTCCTGTACAACAAATTGCCCCATCCAAAATGCTAATAATGTCCCCACTGAGAAATTCTAGAAAAGAGAAGGTGTGGAGTGAGCAGAGAAGAGGCCAAGGTTTGGCTAGAGAAATAGTACTTAAAAACAGAAAGCGAGAAGATTCCAGAGACTAGGCTTGATTATTGTTGTTATATGCCGCTGAGTTGGACCCGACTCATAGTGACCCCTCCTTGGGTTTCTGAGGCAGTATCACTACGGAAGTAGATTGCCCTATCTTCCTTCCAAGGAGTGGCTGGCAGGCTTGAACCTCCAGCCTTCTGGTTAGCAGTCAAGTGCCTTAGGCACTATGCTACCAGTGTCATAGAAATCAATGGAAGGAGAGAGTTTCAAGAAGATTCTGTAAAGGGTAGAAGCAAGGTTAAGAGGTCAAGCTGGGCAAGCCCTGAAATGTAAAATAGATGGCCTCAAGCTAAGTTCTTTCCAGCAGTCCCTCAGCAGTGCAAATTTTCAAACCAAAGCAACTAACTACAACATTGGAGGTTAGAGTCCACCCAGAGGCACTGAGAAGAAAGGCCTGGAGATTTACTTCCAAAAATCAGCCATTGAAAACCATATGCAGCTCAGCTCTGCTCTGACACACATGGGGACATCATGAGTCAGAGTTGACTTAATGACAAGTTTTTTTTTCAAGGTCTTTCCAAGGTGATCTGATCACTTTTTCCAGGGCAAAGGTGAGGAAAGAGTTGCTGGAATGCTTTGAGCTATTTGCACTCAGTCCCATAATTACCAAGTGTTTTTTGATAAAAAATAATGAAGACCCTTTCTAGACTGGAATTAGCATGTGTGATTCTACCTAGGTAACAGTGACAGATGACTCTTTTGTTCCTACATTTAGCATTCTGTTTGGGACAGCTTTCTAAATTTACCTCAGTAGTGCTACTTTGCAGCCACTCCTCGGAAGGAAGGTTGGGCAATCCTACTTCTGTAGTGATACTGCCTCGGAAACCCAAGGAGGGGTCGCTATGAGTCGGGGCCAACTCGATGGCACATAACAACAACAACAAGAAGTGCTGCTTTGTATTTTTAATGCTAATATTTGATGAGAAACTATATCTTAACTCCAGTTCCAGTTCCTAATTCTCATTTTACAGATGGAGAAAGAGAGAATCAGAAAGATTAACTCACTCTTGAAGATGTGCACAGGATACAGGGAATTTGAGGTAACCAATTTCTTACCTATTAGATATCAATGTTTCCTGCCCCTTGGCTGCTCTCTTGCTTTGCTTAAATAGAAAAGTTAAGTTTGCTAAGGTTTTTTGGGCTTATTTTCTATGGACAGCACTCTGTCAGGAATTACTTAATTTATTTTTTTGCATCTTTTTGGTTTAGTTTGCCCTTCTTTCCTCCCTTTCTTATTTTATTCTCTTATTCTTTCCATCATTCTAACCAAAAGAAAAGTGAAATCAGGTTATGAAGATATGTAAAACATATAATCTGTACAAAAAGCAAAGATGAAAGAAGAAAATAAACCAGGGTCATTAGATACAAAGAAGAAATCTGTTATTTGGGGCACAGAGATAAAGCATGAAGGATGATAAAGTTGACCTTGAGGAGTGGTCCTATCAGTGAAGGGTAGGCCTAGGGATTTTATAGGCCACATTGATTATTGGTAACCCAGTGGTTTTTTGAATACTTCTGGCACCTGGGAATTTGCTTAGTGAAGTATCAAGACTGGATGCTACAACCTTCTGCTTCTTTAATCTTAAATTTCTACAATAGACCACATAGAATAGATAAAACTGTCACACTAAAATCCCTTGTCTAAAGGGAAAGAGCAGTTCACAAGCTTGAGCTTTACTACCCAATGAGGGACCCAAGAGGTGGATGAGACAAATGGGAACAGAATGTGCTCAGGAAAGGTGGAGCTCCCTGAGTTTCAAGGAAGGCAAGGGAGAGCAAAGAGTACATTGATTGCAAGAATTTCAAGTTGATCTTGGCAGCACTAAGTGTCAGGAAGTCCCATGATAAGCCCAGGTTAAGGAGACAAGGAATCATCTGGTATACAATCTTCTGTCAGGCTGGTTAGGGCAGAGTGAGAGGAGGGGGAGACAGGACAGAATATTTAGCAGGCTATGCAAGCTGGGGTGTGTGAAGAGTACAGTGCTGAGGCTTATGAGTGAGGGTGGGAGAAAAGAATCTAACACATAGGTCAAATAACATTTAGCTTGGGAGCAGAAGTCCTCTATCAAAAAGTGTTTACTGTCCGCAAGTTGTCGCATGAGAAGGCAAAACAGCACGAGTTGCAGGATTCCAGGGCATGTGGAATGCGTGTTGTCTCAGTGAATGGTATGTGATAAATATGCATTTGGGGCTGTGGTATGCCATGAAGTGTCCATGCTAGTTAGTGGCATGCCACAGGGCCAGAAACAGGTGGATAAGACACTCGCTTGTGCCCCTTGCTTGAAACTTGTCACATGCCACATCCCCTCAAACATTTTTAGATGGGCAGCAACTTTTTGGTTGTCTTTCTTCATTGTGGAATTTGTAAACTTCCATAAGACAAATTTATGCAGACTGGCACTGTAACTCAACTCTTAAGACAAGAACCAAAGATTTATTAATAGGCCACATAAGTTATTGCCTATGGCATAGCACACACACCCCCATACACCCCTCCCATACACACACACACACACACACACACAAGGACTTCCAGTCCTGGGATGCAAATGATTTGGGTCTGAATTAGGAGGAAGGGGATGCAGGAGCTGTGGATTATCTCTCAAGGTTAGTAGAACCTTGGGCTACAGAGTTCCACTCATTTTAGGAAACAATTCAGTAATGGGATTAAATGCATGGGCTCTGAAGTTGGTGGACTGGATTTAAATCACAGTGAAATCTTGAGCCTCAGAGCCCTCATTTGTAAAATGAAGACAATAGAACTGTCCTTCTAAATTGACTATGAGGATTTAGTAAGCTAATACACAGGAAGTGCTTTTGAAAATCCCCGGCTCACACCAAACACTCAATAAATGATAACAAGTGCAGCTACCACCCACCTGTCAGTGGAGGGCTTGCATATTGTTATGCTATTGAACAGGTTTCAGTGGCTCATCCAAACTAAGACAGATTAGGAAGACAGACTTGCTGATCTACTTCCAAAAATTATCCAGTGAAAACCCTATGGATTACAGGGTCCAGTCCTCAATTGATCATGGTATGGTGCAGGGCCAGGTAGTATTTTGCCTTATGCAAAAATACATGCATGAAGTCACCATGTCCAGGGCCAACTTGATAGCAGTTAACAACAAGAACAACACTGTAATATTTATGATTATGAGCATCAGAACACAGGAAAGGTCTGACCCAAATGGTGAAGCTACCAGTACTAAGGCTATGCCCATTTCACCTCCTACACAAACATCCCTGGTAGTAGGCTTCTGTCCTCACTTTGTTTTATTCAGGACTGTACTACTTTCCCTTCCCACAATTCTGCTGACTAGGAAAAATGGAGGTGATGACAATGTTGTACCTTGGGCCTGGACAAGGCCATCAGTGGCTAGCACTGGCCTCAGTCCCAGGGGCAAAAGGTCCAACTCTTCTGCCTGAGGTGCTGAGTCATGAGCAGAGTTGCAGGCCACAGCTGCACCACTGGGGTTTGGCATGGCATCTGGGGAGGATTAGAAGATTATGATCAGAACAAGACACAGAGGAATTGCAGCTGATGTTGATAAGCAATTTGGATTCCATCCAAAGGAGAGAGAAACATGAAGACTGCAGAATCCAAGTGAGTGTGGGCTGACAGAGCCTTAAAGGAGGCAGTAGAATAAATCATGCAACTCAAATAGGGTAAAGTTCTCTTTTCTGCTATTGCTTCTTCAGGTGCTTATAGGAAACTATGGCAAAGATTTGAATTTTGACATTTAGTCAAATTAAAACATTTAAAATGTGAAACAAAAGATCACTCATACATTGCTGGTGGGAATTTAACATGCTACCGCCACTCTGGAAGAGAATATGGAAGTTTCTTACAAGTTAAATGTACAGCTCCATACAACCCAGCAATTTCACTCTTGAACATTTATCCCAAAGGCAATTAAGCAATCAAAAGGCATTTTATTGGACAAATCTTCTGCCAAAGACCTGTTTAAAGTGTTAGAAAGCAAAGTTGTCACTTTAAGGACTAAGGTGTGCATGACCCAAGTCATGGAATTTTCAATAACCACATATGCATGCAAAGCTAGACAATGAATAAGGATGACTGAAGAAAAATTGATGCCTTTGAATTACAGTGTTGCTGAAGAATATTGACTATATCATGGACAGCCAGAAGAATGAACAAATCTGCCTTGGAAGAAGTACAGCCAGAATGGTCCTTAGAAACTAGGATGGCAAGACTTGATCTCATATACTTTAGCCAAGTTATCAGGAGGGATTGATCCCTGAAGAAGAATACCATGCTTGGTAAACTAGAGGATCAGCAAAAAAAGAGGAAGACCCTCATGAGATGGATTTACACAGTGGCTACAACAATCAGCTCAAATAACAATGACAGTGAGGATGGTATAGGACTGGACAGTGTTTTGCTCTTTTGTACATAGGGTCAATATGAGTCAGAACAAACTTGACAGCATCTAATAGAAATAGCAAATAATAACAGTCAGTCCCTAGGTGGGTCAAACAGTTTGTGCTTGACTGCTAACCTAAAGATTGACAGCTGGAACCCAAACAGCAGTCCTGAGGAAGGTAGTCTTGGTGATCTGCTTCTGTTAAAATTATAGCCAAGAAATCCTATGGAAAAGTTCTACTCTAAAAACAGGCAGGGGAAGGAAAGACAGGGGAAACCATGACAGGGCAAGTGAGTGGCAGGGATCCAGGTAAGAGGAAGGACCCTGGCCCCAACCCTAAGTGACAGGAAAGTGGCAGGGATCCAGGTGAGGGGAGGATGGAGAGGTTTCAAACAGCTAAAGAGGACAAAATTGTCTGTTGGTTTGTTATACTGTGGTGGTGTATTGCTGTGAGGCTTGAGCTGTGCTACCAGTGTTTCAAATGCCAGCAGGGTTGCACATGGTACACAGGTTTCAGCATGGCTTGCAGACTGAGACAGGCTAGGAAGAAGGAAGAGGCCATCTACTTCTCAACGAATTAGCTAGGGAAAACCTTATGAATAGCAGAGAAACGGGAGCTCTGGTACCATAGTGCCTAAGGCACTTGACTGCTAACCAGAAGGCTGGGAGTTCAAATCCACCAGCCACTCCTTGGAGGAAGATGGGGCAATCTACTTCAGTAGTGATACTGCCTTGGAAACCCAAGGAGGGGTCGCTATGAGTCGGGTCCAACTCAACGACACATAACAACTACAACAACAGCAGAGAAACACTGTCTGCTACATTACTATGCAACTTTATGAATAGCCTGGAAATATTGTCTGATACAGTGCAGGAGGAAGAGCCACTTAGGTTGAAGGCTCTCAAAATACGACTGGTAAAGAGATGTATCATCAGAGTAAAACCAGCTTTACTGATATGCATAAAGTAAAGCTTTTGAGACCTCCATTTGCTGACGTGGGATGACTCAAATTGAGGAGAAACAGCTGAAAACATCCATTAATAATTGGAACACGGAATGTATGAAGTATGAATCTAGGAAAATTGAAAGTTGTCAAAAATGAAATGGAACACATGAAGACTGATATCCTAGGTATTAATGAGCCGAAATGGATTGTTTTGGGCAAATTTGAATCAGACAATTATATGATCTACTATGCCAGGAATGACAATTTGAAGAGGAATGGTGTGGTATTCATTATCACAAAAGGATGTTCCAAGATCTGTCCTGAAGTACAATGCTGTCAGTGAAAGAATAATATCCCTATGCCTACAAGGAAGACCAAATAATATGACTATTATTCAAATTTATGCACCAAACACCAAAGCCAAAGATGAGGAAATTGAAGATTTTTATCAACTTCTGCAGTCTGAAATTTACCAAATGTGCAATCAAGATGTGTTAATTATCACTGGTGACTGGAATGCAAAAGTTGGAAACAAAGAAGAATCACCGGTAGTTGGAAAATTTGGCTTGGTGACAAAAAATGCTGCAGATCACATGATAGAATGTAGCAAGACCAACGACTTATTCGGGAGCTCTTGTAGTGTAGTGCCTAACACACTTGACTGCTAACCAGAAGGCTGGCAGTTCAAACCCACCAGCCATTCCTTGGAAGGAAGGTTGGGCAATCTATTTCCATAGTGATACCACCTCAGAAATTCAAAGAGGGGTCATTATGGGTTGGGTCCCACTCAGCGGCACAATAACAATGACTTATTCATTGCAAATACCTTTTTTCAACAACACAAACAGTGGCTATACACATGGACTTCACCAGATGGAATACATAAGAATCAGACTGACTATATCTGTGGCGATAAGCAATGCAAAAGATCAATATCTTCAGCCAAAGCCAGGTCAGTAGCTGATTGTGGAACAGCTTATCAGTTGCTCAAATGCAAGTTCAACTTATAATTGAAGACAATTAAAACAAGTCCACGAGAGCCAAAATATGATCTTGAATATGTTGTTGTTGTGTTATGTGCCGTCGAGTTGGACCCGGCTCATAGTGACCTCTCCTTGGGTTTCCAAGGCGGTATCACTATGGAAGTAGATTGCCCAACCTTCCTTCTGAGGAGTGGCTGGTGGGTTTGATCCACCAGCCTCCTGGTTAGC
>NW_006921829.1:3876613-3934637 GCF_000298275.1 Orycteropus afer afer | reverse complement strand
TGGTGAAGAACAAACCTCCAGGAATTGACCAAATACCCATTGAGATGTTTCAACAAATGAATGCCACACTGGAGGCACTCTTTCAGTTATGCCAAGAGATTTGGAAGACAGCTACCTTTTCAACTGACTGGAAGAGATCCATATTTGTATCTGTTCCAATGAAAGGTGATCTCACAGAATGTGGAAATTATAGAACAATATCATTAAGATAACATGCAAGTAAAATCTTACTGAAGATAATTAAAAAATGGTTGCAGGAGTATATTGACAGAGAACTTCCAGAAATGCAAGCTGGATTCAGAAGAGGATGTGGAATAAGGGATATCATTGCGTATGTCAGATGGATCTTGGCTCAAGGCAAAGAATGCCAGAAAGAGGTTTATTTGTGTTTTATTGACTATGCAAAAGCATTCGGTTGTGTTGATCATAACAAATTGTGGATAACATTGAGAAGAATGGGGATACCAGAACACTTAATTATACTCATGAGGAACTTGTACATAGACCAGGAGGCTGCTGTTTGAACAGAACAAGGGGATACTGCATGGTTTAAACTCAAGAAGGGAGTGCATCAGGGTTGTATCCTTTCACCATGCTTGTTCAATCTTTATGCTGAGCAAATAATCTGAGTAGCTGGATTATATAAAGACAAATATGGCATCAAGATTGGAGGAAGATTCATTAACAACCTGCGATACGCTGATGACACAACTTTGCTTGCTGAAAGTGAGGATGATTTGAAGCACTTGCCAATGAAGATTGAAGAATACAGCCTGCAGTGTCGATTACATCTCAATATAAAGAAAACAAGAATCCTCACAACTGAACATATAGGCAGCTTCACGATAAATGGACAGAAGACAGAAGTGGTCAAAGACTTCACATTGCTTGGCTCTATAATCAACATCAATGGAAGCAGCAGTCAAGACATCAGATGATGTATAGCACTGGGCAAGTCGGCTGCAAGGTACTTCTTTCAAGTGCTGAGGAGCACCATGAGTCAGAGTTGACTTGATGGCAACTAAAAGTAAAAAGAAATGCAGACTTATATTCATCCAAAACATGTACTGAGATGCTCATGGAAGGTTTTTTTGTAGTAGTCTGAAACTGGAAACAACTCAAATGTTATTCAATGTGTGAATGGTTAAACAAATGATGGTAATCCATACTGCTCATCAATAAGAAGGAATGAGTTACTGATACATGCAACAACCTACATGAACCTCTACAGAATTATGTTGAGTGAAAAAAAGTCAGTATCAAAAGACTACATACAATATAGCAAAGATATCTCCTTGAGGACTAAGGTGCACCTGACACAAGCCATGATACTTTCAGTCTCCTCATATGCATGTGAGAGCTGGACAGTGAATAAGGTAGACTGAAGAAGTTGATGCTTTTGAGTTGTGGTGCTGGTGAAGAATGCTGAGAGTACTATGGGCTGCTAAAAGATCTAACAGATCTATGCTAGAGGAAGTGCAGCCAGAATGTTCCTTGGAAGTGAGAATGGCCAGACTTTGTCTCACCTACTTTGGTCATGTTGTCAGAAGGGACCATTCCCTGGAAAGGATTGTCATGCTTGGTAAGGTGGAGGATTGATGAAGGAGGGGAAGACCCTCAATGAGATGGATTGACACAGTGGCTGCAGTGATGGGCTCAAGTGTAGCAGGGATTGTGAAGTCAGTGTGGGACTGGGCAGTATTTTGTTCTGTTTTGCATAGGGTCGCTATGAGTCAGAAATGACTCAACATCACCAAAGAACAACAACAACAACATATTGTATGATTCCATTTCTATAACATTCTTGAAATGACAAAATTTTATAGTTGAAAAACTGTTTAGTGGTTTTCAGGGGTTACAGGAAAAAGGAAAGTAGCTGTGGCTATAAGATGGTGGCACAAGGGATCCTTGTTATGGAATTGTTAGGTATAATTACTGTGATTGTGGTTTTGTGGACCTATACATGTGATGAAATTGTATTGAACTACACATGAACATATGTGCACACAGCACCACATGTAAAACTGGTGAAATCTGAATCAGGTCCATAAATTGTATCAGTGCCAGTTTTCTGATTGTAATATTTTATTATTATTATGCAAGATGTTACCATTAGGGGAAATTGAGTAAAGAGTACACAGGATCTCTGTGTACTATTTCTTACAACAGTATATGTAGCTGTAATTTTCTCAAAATGAAAAGTTAAAAACAATTAATCCCCTATGATACCTTCTACCTGGTACATTGCCATTGTTAAAGAGATATATTGTAAAGAATATCCCATATTGTTTTTTTTAAAATGAAGTTTCCTCAGGAAAACAGTTCATACAAATCTTTGGTCAGAGAGAAGCCCAGGGTGAAGGGATCTACCACCTGCCATGCCATTTGTGAAGCAGAAGGGTATTAGCACTACTCTTCCCTGGTTGCACAGTGGTTAAATGTTCGTCTGCTAACTGAAAGGTTGGCAGTTCAAGCCCATCAGTGGCTCCTGCAGGAAAAAGATTATGTGGCAGTCTGCTTCTGTAGATTACAGCCTTGGAAACCCTATGGACATTGTTCTAGGGAGGTTGTTCTGTGCTACAGGGTCACTATGAGTCTAAATCAACTTGATGGCAATGGGTTTGGTTTAGGGTTTGTCAGTCCTTGTCAGAAATCTAAATTCTCCAGGAGACCTATTGAATAAGAATTTTCATTTTGACAGGTGATCCGTATACATATTAGAGTTTGAGAAGTCAGCTTTAGACTTCTTTTCCCAAAGACTTCACTCTAGAATGTTCACCCTCAGTCTTCTCAAGCTTCATACCTCTGGCCCTGGCAGTTTTAGGTCCATCTAGTCAACCAGGAAGTGCTATTGGACATAAACAAACATCTCCCTAAAAGAGGTCAGTGAGACAATGTGTATGTGATTTCAATGGTACTTTGAAATCTTTTTATGAAAGTATCTCCAAGGGCAAGAAAATGGTTACCTTCTACAGGCTGAGGGATGAATGACCATATGAATTTCTGAGAGAAATACTTTGGTGACCTGAGGATGACAGCACTTCCAGGTTGATCAGATGGTCCTGGAACTGCAGGGACAGAGGTTTAAAGTTTGAGGGGGGCAGTGGGGGACTCTACTCTACCCTGAGTAGAGTCTCTGGGAAGAGGAGCCTAAAGTGACTTTTCAAACTCAAATGTGCATATAGATCATCTTTTAAAATTCAGATTCTTATTCTTACTCAGTAGGTTAGGATCTGAGAGTCTATGCTTCTGACAAAATCCCAGGTGCTACCAGTACCGTTGGGTCAAACATTGAATAACAAGGATCTGATCTAGCCATGTGTTTCAGAAAAAGGCCCAACATGGGAGAGAAAAGTCTATGAGATGAGTCTATGAGGATAGGAGAACAGAGTTGAGGATAGAGGGGAGAGAGGGTAAGGAACTCTGGTGTGCTGTTGGAATTGGACAGTCCCCTCAAGGAAATTCTATCAGGATCTGGTTTCTTCAGAGATGTCCTGTGAGGAGACCCAGGTCTATGAGAATATGATGGTCAAGTTAGTAGAGCAGGTAGTCACCCACAGATGATTCCTGACATGAGATCAGAAAAAGGAAAGGATCTGGAATCCAGAGATGAATAAAAGATTGCTAATTCTCTACAGATATCAGCCTGTGAGAGAAAGCTGGGCTCAAATCTGGGAAAGAAGGAAATGTTTGTGAATCTAATGTGTAAAGCCCAAAAGAGGGTCCTAGGATTTCACTCAAACCCAAACCCACTGCTGTTGTGTCAATTCCAACTCATAGCAACCCTTCTGGACAGAGTAGAACTGTGTCATCTGGGTTCCAAGGCTGTAAATCTTCACAGAAGCAGATTGCCACAGCTTTCTCCTGTAGAGTGGCTGGTAGGTTCTAACCACTTGACTTTTCAGTTCACAGTTTAGCAATTTAACCACTGTGCCACCGAGGCTTATTTTAAGATTTGACAGAGAGTGTTAAAAATGGAAGGTGGGGACCCTAAGAAAGGAGTGTTTAATTCTTCAAACAGAAACTATTTCATGAGCCACATGAAATACTACCTGTAGTTCTCCTCAACAGCAAAGAACTTGTGGAAACATCTTTGTACCATAGTACAAAGTGGTACATTCTGACTGGCTACTTATGTTTGGTAGGTGGGGAATGAGGAGGACCAGAGATGGGGTAAGCATTTGGGAAAGGCAGGAGTTTTTGCCTCTACAGAGGCTCAGCCCCACATACTTATAATAACTTATAGTAACTATAAGGTATCCACAACACTTATAGTAACTTCTTTCCTTGCCTAGGCTATTTTTAGCTTATTAGTCTGCATTCCTATTAAATTCTGGTCATATAATAAACCAAAAATAAACAACCAAATCAGTTGCCTTCAATTCTGACTTATGGCAACCCATAAGTATCAGAGGAGAACTGTGCTCCATAGGATTTTCAATGTCTGATTTTCTGGGATGTACATCACCAGGCCTTTCTTCTGAGGTGTCTCAGGTAGTCTTGAACCTCCAATATTTCCATCACCATCCAAGGGTTTAACAGTTTTCACTACCCAGGAGCTCTAGGCATATAATAAACAATCTGCAAATTTTTTTTTTAATGAATGCATCAATGAATGAATTCCTAAGTAGTTGAAATAAAAAATTAGCTGTCACTGACAGGAAACTCATTTGGGACAGCTATGTGTTCACACTGCCTTGCGAAATATTAATTTCAGTCCCTTTGAGTTGCCTTTTATTTCCATTGCCACATCAAGTCATTCCTTTATGTAGTTTTTGTCTACCAAAGATCAACCATGAAATTGACCTAGTTACAGTAGACCCACCCTATACAATCATGTTCCATTTCTCCAAATTTTTACCCCAACTCTCTGTAAAAAACTTACCTGTCTTACATTTCTAACCTTGAGATGGTTAAAAATAACTGGACAAGCTGATAGATAAGCTATTTAGGACTGAAGTATTCATAGGGGATAAGCGCTTAATGTGTTCTCTCTTTATGATTGTATTTTCACAGTTGCCTTCAATATCTTAACAATGAAATGTCTTACGATGGAGATTTTAGGAACCATGAAAGGTGAGTGGGGTATATTTGGAGTAGTGTATTTGGATAAGCAGACTTTTCCAGAGTTCTTCCAATCACATTCCTACTGTAAAAATTAGTGCTTTTCCTCATCATGACTCAGGTTTTCTAGGAGTTGAGAGGTCAAAGCAGAGCTCATTGTGTCTTGAGCAGAGTGGAAGAGGAAGATGGAGATAAGCTTAGCCACTGGCCATGCTGTTATCTGCAAACAACTGTGGGTAATTATTCTTGGCTCCCTTTCTTGGGACCTCCAGGAGCTGTCCAATTGGCGGTGTTCCTGCTATAAATGGGGAATGGAGCTAGATCCACAGTAAGCAAGGGGAAGGATCATTATCCAACCCACTGATGTGTTCCCTGAAGTCCACATTTGTCAGAAATCCATTATTTCCTCATAATAGCTATCACATATCCCTTCTCCCATCCAGCCTTTCCTGTTGGGGGACCAAATGAGGCTGACCTTGTTCTGTGAAAGCAGTGTGATTCCCCAGAAGTCCCAATTGCCAAGCATAGGCAATCAAATAGGTCAAATGTGAAATGATGGCCAAAAGGAAGGCTGGGGTCACTGTGGAGAATGGGGCCAGACTCCTAGTGTTCAGAGAACTTTGCCTTATTTTTACCATTGGTAGGAAGGGTTCTCATATTTCTTATTGACTCAAGATGTATTTGATATGGTTGCTTGGCCCCAAAGCCCATCCACCCCGACAACTGCAGAAGATCCAGAGATATACAACCATCCATCAAATCTGACAGGGCTGCCTCCTACAGCAGCTGTATTGTTTATGAAATGAGTCACTTTCATAGCAAATCCAAAAGAAAACTTGTGCTGGATTTGACACACACATCCCACTTCATTCTTCTCATTCTCTCCCTTCAGATGCCTTCCCAGCTCCTGACAGCAGCATAACTTTGCTAAGGTGGAATCTGAGAAACACAAGCCAGGGCTTATTTGCCTTGAACTGAATCATTACATTTAGTTTCCTAAGTTTGAAAGAGGCCAATAAGCATGTATCTTCCATAGGCAGTGGCAAATAGAGAGAAAAAACCAAGTGGGTAACAGTGGTGGTTGTCACATATGTACCCTGAGAAAAAAAGCCTACATAATCATATTTTTCTATTTAATGACCCTTGAGAAAATTTCTAGATTTTTCTTTTCACCATAAGTTTCTCAACAGAAGCCAAGCTGTATCCCTTTATGAACAGTAAGAGGAATATACATGCCAATGACAATGAGATTTTGTTGATTGTGTGATCCTGAAAAGGAATGAGTGGAAAAGATGAATTTAGGAAATAGTCAAGGTTTTGGGTGAAAGTCATGTGGTTTGGCATCATGTGTAGATGAAATTTACCTAGAGATAAAATTTTGAGTGACTTCAAATTACTTAGTCCTAAATTCCTTTTTGAAAATGCAAATGTTCTTAGAGTGGGGTCACACTTGACAATCTTAATACTTTGTGACTAATGGACCAATGATATTATCAGATGCTGAGCTCTGAACAACCTGGGAGAATTTAGTATGAGAGACATAGGTACTTACAAGACCTGGGACACCTAACAGAGGAGAGGCCCTAGTGATGGCATTTAGGAGAACATTTATTGAGTACCTATTCTCTCCCTTCAGATGCCTTCCCAGCTCCTGACAGCAGTGTAACTTTGCTGAGGTAGAATCTGAGAAACACAGTCACTGTGCTTGTCACCAAGGCTACAAAAGTGAATGAGACACAGTCCCTGTCTTCAATGGAGGTCAGCCTAGTGGAAAACACAGACAGTTACAAATATCATTATAATAAGATATGATAAACACTATGTTAGAAGGGATATTTGAAAGTCCCTAGGTGGGGTAGTGCCTAAGGCATTTGACTATTAACCAGATGGCTGGTGGCTCAAACCCACCAGCCACTCCTCAGAAGGAAGATTTAGCAATCTACTTCCATAGAGATACCGCCTCCGAAACCTAAGGAGGGGTTGCTATAAGTTGGAAACTTCTCCACGGCAGTGAGCTTGTTTTTTTTGGCTTAAGTGGCACAAATGGTTTGTGCTTGACTGCTAACCCAGAAGTTGGTGGTTCAAACCTACTCTGTGGTCCCACTAAGTATCACAGAAGGAAATGCCTGGTGATCTGCTTCCAGAAAGATTATAGCCAAGAAAACTCTGTGGAGCAGCTCTACTTTGTAAGACATGGGGTCTCCATGAGTTGGAATCAACTTAACATCAACTAACAAGAAGGAGCCCTGATGGCCCATCAGTTAAGCACTCAGCTGCTAACTGAAAAGTCAATTGTTCAAAGCTACCAACAGTTTTGTAGGAGAAAAGACTTAGTGATCTGTTCCTGAAAAACACTATAAGGCGTTCTACTCTGTCATATGGGGTTGCTATGAGTTGGAATTTCCTCTGGCACACAATAACAACAACAACAGAAGTGTTATTTGATGCTATTAAATATGTCTTATTTAGGATCTTTTGGAACCATTGCCAAGATAGTGAAACTTATTTTTAGGGAGCCTGTGTAGTTCCTCAAGAGAATTTCAGACAAGAATAACTTCTGATATAGCAGGCAGGGGACAGAAGATGCCACCAGAAAGTCAACTGGGTGCCTAGGAGAAAAACACAGAAAAGTAAAATATAAAAAGGAAAAGTCTGATTATTTGACTATATAAGCATTAAAATTTTTTTCAGGAACAGAAGGAGAGTCAAGAATAGGAGGAAGAAATGGAATGTGTGGCTAATTCCCTCCATGAACCTCTTTTGCCATGAGACCAGAATTCTTGAGGGTCCCCAGCTACCACTACTGAAAATTTTGATCAAAAATTCTATGCAAAAATCCTGATAAAAAGGGGAGGATAATAGGATTTAAAATTATCAATGGAATCCAAACTTTCTAGATCTATTGAAATTGATAAGCCCCCAAAACTATTGCCCAGAGATAATCTTTAAACTTTACACCTTAAACCAAAAATAACCCATGAAGTCTTCATTGAATCAAAAAAAATAGTTTGTTTTAATTAGAAAGGTACATCTGCTTTAAGCATTGTGCTCTCTTAAAGAATTATGTGTGTGAGATCAAACTGACAACTGCAACTTGAAAGGTTTTTTGGGAAGGTTGGGGGCAGTGAGTTTAAGATAATGGTAGTCAAATACTGTGGGATGGTAGCACAACTTGGTGGATGTAACCAATGTCCCTGAATTGTCCACGTAGGAATTGTTGAAATGGTATTTTTGGTTGTGTATATGAGTCGGGGCCAACTCGACGGCACATAACAACAACAACAACATACTTTCACCAAAATTTGGAAAAAAAAAATTCATAAGCAAAACTGAAAAAAAAAATCACAAACTTGGAAATAAATAGGCTACATAAAAAATTGGGCTAGGTTACCTCATGTATAAAGAACATTTACAAAAGAAAACATACAATTGCCTTGTATAGAAAGATATTCAGCATCACATTTGAGTAAACAGATCTAAATAAAAAACTGCAAGAAGCAGGAGAGAGACTTTTTAGAGTCCACCCCCCCCCGTTTCTGGCCATGCTGAGAGTGGGTAAAGGGCCCAGAGAAGAAACACTGAACTAGGAAACAGAGGCATGAGTCAATACTAAGTGACCTTAGCTATTACTCACCAGGGTAATGGCTCAAATTCCAATTTCACAGTTATTCTGGGAATAGCAGTGTGAATTTAGAACAAGGAATGGAAACCCTCACAACTCCCTTTGGGAAACTAAGTTTCCCTTTGCTTTTTGTTATAATCATAGGAATGATTGTGAGGGGAAAAGAGGTGAGATTAACTCTTTGAATGTGACAGGTGACTCGGCTCAGGGGGGTCCTGTAAACAAAGTAGTTCTAAAACGCTTTGTACTTTGATAGAACACTCTGGTGGAGAACTTTGAAAATCCAAAGACTTCCAATGTGGAGAAGAAGAAAAACCTGGAATATTCCACCCGCCTGGCTCTCTAAGCATTACAAGAACTTAGCATATCCAGGCTGCAGAGAATGTTGATTTTTTTTTTTTCAGCTTTTCAAATGAGTAGCTATTGTTGTAATCACCAACCAATAATTACTGAAATTATTCAGTAATTTTCTTCTGTGTTCCTGTGTCTAGAGTGAAATAAATTTTAATTTATATCCTATGAGTCTGTTTTCAGATATGGAAAGCAGCAGAGAGATGGTGAGGAAGGAAGAGGAACATTTAGGAGTTTAATATGTATTTATTGAACGTCCCTCTATAGGCCAGACACTGTGTTACGTAAGATATAATGGTAAATAAAACAACATGGTCTCTGCCTTCATGGAGCCTACAATCTAGTTGGAAAACCAGCATGGAACTTTCTATGACAAGAGTATGAATAGCCTTTCATGAAAGCGGATAAGAGAGACCTGAATCTATCCTTGATATCCAGGAAGAGAAAATGACTCTGACATGAAACTTCAATAATGGACAGGAATTAGCTGGTGAAAGGGCGTAGAAAGTCAATGAAAGACAGTTAGGACAACGTTTTGAGGCAGAAGCAACAGGCAGACTGCGCTTCATGAAAAAAAAAAAAAAAAAGGAAGAAGAAAAATTGCGTTGCATTTTGAAGCTGAGGAAATGTACCTAGAGTCTTAAGAGAAGCAAGTGAGGCAAGTAGAGTTATGTACGTGGAAAAATGTTCTCAGATGAAGTCCCTATTTGGGCAGCCTGTGAATGTGGAGGTGACCTTGATTTTGGTGGGTCATCTCAGGAGCTAAATGCCAGAGGAATAATATTGATTGCCTCAAATGGCCCTTCAGCCATGCTATCCAGCCTCCCTCACTCATCAAGCCCAGTGTTCTCACACAACGCATTCATAGTCTGCTTTAGGAGTTTCTAAAAATATTTCTGACTGAGCCAGACTTTGTGAGAAGTCTGACAAAGAAAACCCTGCTTCTCTGATGGAAGCATTGTTGAGGCTTGTCCCCTGATGGGAAAGGCCACTCCCTTTTCTTCCAATTCTTTCCAAGAACCTTAAAACTGAAAGGGTTTTTTATGTTTCTGATAAATGGTTTCGCAAACATTTCAAATTTTGGAAGCATGTCCTACCTGACTAGCCTTCCACTAATCCCCTCTCCCCCATCAAAATATGTTGTGTCTCCTGGCAACGCAGTCTGAGGTATGAATGGTGTTTCTGAAAGGTTAATGTTCCAGAGGTCACTTGTAGGTCCTAGAACCTGGCTCTGTCATTAAGCAGAGCTGCAATTGAAAAAAATCACCTGCCATGTCTGAGCTTCAATTTCTAAGGGTATAAACTAAGGGGAGTGAGTAAGGCCACTAAGATCCTTCCCAATTTGAATGTCCTAAACTCAAAAGCAAGCCCATTGCTGTTGAGTCTATTCCAACTCATAGTTATACTATAGCACAGACTAGAACTGCCCTATAAGTTTTCCAAGGCTGTAATCCTTATGGAAGAGACTGCCACATCTTTCTCCCACTGATTCAAACCACCAAACTTTTGGTTAGCTGCTGAGCATTTAACCATTGCATCATCAGTGCTTCTTAGAGCCTAGTGTTCCTTCTTTCTTTCTTTTTTTTTTTTAATTGTGATTTGGGTGAAAATTTACAGAGCAAATACACTTTACATACAGCAGTTCACATACACTTTGTCTCATGACACTGACCATAGTTTACCACAATGGAACATCTCCCCTCCTACTTCCTCCCAATAGTCACCTCTTCCCTGTGTCCATCCCTCCATGCACTCCTACCCCCTGAGCTGTCTCCCTGTGCATAAGCAGCCCTTCTTTCTCCCATGCTTGTTCTCTCCAAGGAGTGTATCTACCTCAGGTAAATGTTCAACTCATATGCCTGTCTTTTGTTTGGCTGGAAGCCACAGGCATGGGTTCAATTCCAGACCTGAAGGGCAGCTAGGGGTCATAGTCTCAGTGGTTCCAGCAGGCTCTATCAGACCAGCAAACCTGGTCCCCCCCCTTTTTTTCCCCAAATGATTTTGAGTTTTGTTCCACATTGTTCTCCCTCTCTATCAAGGATCTCCTACATAGATCCTCTTCCAAGTGGTTGACAGTGGTAGTCAGGCACCATCTAGTTCTTCTGGTCTCATAGTTGTATAGGCTGCAGATCGGATGGTGTACCAGTCACTAGGACTAACTGTTTCCATGAATTTTTGGTTTTCTTCATTCTTCTTGGCTCTGGATGAGGAGAGACCCATCATTGCATCTAGATGGCAGCTTGCAAGCTTTTAAGTTCCCAGTCGCTACTCGCCACAGTAGAAGGTGCAACAATGTTTTGTGTAGTGTGTTATTCCAATTGAGCTTGATGTTCCCTGCAACTATGGTCCCAAGCCCACAGGTTCAACTACTCAGTCCCTCTGGGTAGCTGGCTGAGACCAAGCAGTGACTACAACCTTGCCCCTTGTCAGCTCCACTATACACCTGGGAATTCAGATCATACACATAAAGTTATAGGACCATTGTCTGCCAACCCTATACATGTTCTTGGGTACACTCCCCACTTCATAGACATATCTAATAGTTCAGCCTGTCCACCCATCTATCCACCCATATACCCATGTTTGCCTTCACTGACAATGCCGTACAGATCCTACTATTCTTTCTATATCCAAAGGCACTTTAATTCATCTAGACTCAACCTAACCTTACCATGATCATTGTCCGAGGTCAAAGGAGATGGCCTTTGGCAGTGCTGGGCCACCATATGCCTGCTTTGTTGTTGTTAGTCTGTGTAGTGAGAGTAGGTAAACATGAGCTAGCAGAAGAAAATTCCTCCTTCTGCTCTCTCACCTGCCACCATCAACGATGTCAGCCTTCCCCCTTCACCTCCCTCCCACCCCTTTTCACCCACAAATTCATCCAAAAACTTTTGCCTAGAGGGGAATTCAAGACTTATTTCTTTAATGGTCAGAATTGTGCTGGGTCAAGACTTTTAACTGTGTATTTAATTAGTCATCTGTATGCATGTAACTTAAAGGCGTTCAGCTGTGCCTTTTTATAGGATTAATAAAGTTGGTTGTAAATCACCTATGCAGCCTGTAAAAGTATTTATAGCAGCTTTTCTCTCCCTTTGCCATTACAGAAGCTTTGTTTGAACTAGCTGAGGTTTGCATGGGGAGAGTTCTACCCAGTTCTAGGAGGAAAGTGTTAAAAGTCCTTTCCTGGCAAACCACAACTCCATCATTAGGCAATGCTAAATGTGCTGAAATGTTAAGCCCCAGCAAGGACGTTCCAAAGGGTTATTGCCAACAGCAAGCCTTCTGTGTTAATGAAAATCAAAATACAAAAAAGCCAGTCAACTGCAAGCACAAAACTCAAGTCGAACTTAAGAAATATGACGAGAACTGGAATGCCATGGCTTTTTGACTTCTATAAACCCGAACAGGATTTGGCAATCACGTCTCCAAGCTCATACATTTGCACTGGCCAAACACCTTTTGCAACCACCTCAACCAATCCCACAATATGACTGAGTTTGCAAAGGAACAAGCAACGCTTTGTCTGATAGGCATTCAGAGTGTTCATGGGTAAAACAGTTCCCAGAACCCCTTTCTTCATGTCTGCAGATGATTCATTTCTCGCATCCTTCTCTCTAACCTACCAGAGGAAAATTCCAGTTCTTCAAAGACAGCTAGACCCATATCACCTCCCCAATATCATTCCTCTACAACCCTGACTGACTTGAATTCTTCTTCCACTTCATGAAATAGAAGGTAGCAGTGATCAGAATCCTGTCACACAGGTTAAAAATAAATTAGACACAGACATACCTTAGTTATATTTTCAGGGCTAATCATGGACAGAAGCAGTCGTAGGTTTTGCTTTTGTAGACACATTCTGGAACATCAAATGTCACATCTCTTATTTAGTGGATCCTTTACTAATGCAGCTCCTGGCTACCACAAACGGTTAATGCACTCAGCTACTAATGGAAAGGTTGGAGGTTCAAGACCCCCAGATGTGCCTCAGAAGAAAGACCTAGTGACCTTCTTCTGAAAAGTCATCCATTGGAAACCCTATGAAGTACAGGTCTATTTGGACACACAAAAGGTTGCCATGAGTTGGAAACAAGTCAACAGCAATTGGTTTTTGACTGTCTAATGAGTAGCAACCTCTCAGCTAAGAAGGTAAGAGGAACAGGAGTATTAAAAAGGAACATGCCTCTGTGAAGAATGATCGGAGTTGATGTGCGAGCGCTGAAGGGAAAGGGGAGGCTCTATTCTCCCCAGAACTGGAGGTTTCTGTAGGTGGGTAGTGATCAGCATGTTTCCATGGCTATCAGAGGGTAAAACACTGAGTCACATTGGTGGCTCTTCACCTCAAGGAGCAACTGGGTTCTTGCTTGGAATCTTATAGTATAACTTGTGTGTTTTGCATTTATTCAGTAGTAGTATGTGAGGAAACAAGTATGACAAGGGAGAAGTGTAGCAGGGAGCTCTACTCCCTTAAAGTTTCCTCTAAAATTTGTGGAATTTTCCAATTTTGGTTATTAACTTGAGGTTCTCCAAATCTCAAATGATTTGTCTCTTCTAATTTATTTCTTTTTCCTTGCTTTCCCTCCACTTTCCTTCTCTCTCCCCTTCTTTCTCTGTTTTTTTTTTTTTTTTTTTGTCCTTCTTTTCTATCTGCTTGGAAAAGATCTTTGGGGAAAGTTATCTATGGATGACTGAAGAACAACTACCTTTCAGAATATCTGATTCAGGACCAATTCTTAATGAGATCACATCTCTTTTATAAGCGATATCCTCTTCAAAGAAAACTGCAGAAGAAATAGAGCTTCCCATTTGTGCTGAGTAAATAATATGAGAAACTAGGCTATATGTAGAATATGGCATCAGGATTGGAAGAAGACTTAATTATAACCTGTAACAGGGAGATGACACAAACTTGCTCACTGAAAGTGAAGACTTGTGGTACCCACTGATGAAGATCAAAGACCACAACCTTCAGTATAGATTGCACATCAACATAAAGAAAAAAAAATCCTAAGAACAAGCAGCATCATGATAAATGGAGAAAAGACAGAAATTGTCAAAGATTTCATTTTACTTGGCTCTACAATCAATCCCCATGGAAGCAGCAGTCAAGAAATCAAATGAAATATTGTATTGAGCAAATCTGCTGCAAAAGACCTCTTTAAAGTATTATAAAGCAAAGATGTCACTTTGAGGACTAAGGTAAACCCGACCCAAGCCATGGTATTTTCATTTGCCTCATATGCATACCAAAGCTGGACAATGAATAAGGAAGATCAAAGAAGAATTGATGCCTTTGAATTATGGAATTAATGAAGAATATTGAGAAGAACTAACAAATCTGTTTTAGAGGAAGTACCTACAGCCAGAATGCTCTTTGAAAGTGAGGATGTCAAGACTTCATCTCCCATACTTTGGATATGTTGTCAGGAGGGACCAGTGCCTGGAGAAGGACATTATGCTTGGTAAAGTAGAGGGTCAGCCAAAAAAAGGGAAGACCCTCAATGAGATGGATTGACTCAGTGGCTGCTACAGTGGGTTCAAACTTACAATGATTGTGAAGATGGCAGATCTGAGCAATTTTTTGTTCTATCGTATAGTGAGTTGCTATGAGTCCAAACCCACTCAACAGTACATAAAAAAAATAAACAACAATAGGTTACTTCATATTTATTTGTTTTGTCCTCATGGACCATTTTATGCTTTCAGAAAAAAAATACTCTATTATTTAATTTATTTAGGGAACTAGTCTCTTCTTGTTCTGTTAGAGTGAATAAAGAAAATATTCTGTAGCTGAGACACAGCAGTTAGCTTGATAATCCTCTACCATTGAACCTCCCATGGTTGCTACTGACTTTTAACAAATTTATTGAGGTATAATTTATGTATCATAACATTTATCACTTTTAAGCATATAATTCAAGGATTTTTTGGCAGATGTGATAAGTTGTGCAACATCACCATAATTTAATTTGAAAACATTTTTATCACTCCAATAAGATCCCTTTACATACATTTAGTTAACCTCTGTTCCCACCCCCAGATTTAGGCAACCACTAACCTACTTTGCTTCTATAGATTTGCCCTTTCTGGACATTTCCTTTAACTGGAATTATGCATTATGTAGTCTTTTATGTCTAGCTTCTTCTACTTAAAATAGTATTTTTAAAGTTCATTCCTTTATATTACTGAATGGTATTGTATTGTATGGATATACCACATTTTGTTTATTTATTCCCCAGTGATTGACATTTGAATTATTCAATTTTTAAGCTATTAGGAATAATGTTACCATGAACATTGGTGCACAAATTATTGTATAAACATATGTTGTTATTTTTCTTGATAACTACCTAGAAATGGAATTGAAAGATTCATATTTATCTTAAAAAAAAAAAAAACTGTCATTTTTTTTTTTTTTTTCCAAAATAGCTGCCCCATTTTTTTATTCCCACCAGTACTATATGAGGGTCTCTATTTCTCCACATCCTGGACAACATTTCTTATTGTCTTTTTTAGTACAGCCAATCTAAAACAAAAACAACAACAAAAAAAACACTGCCATGGAGTTGGATACAACTCATAGTGACCCCTCCTTGGGTTTCCAGGGCGGTATCACTACGGAAGTAGATTGCCCAATCTTCCTTCCGAGGAATGGTTGATGGGTTTGTACCATAACCTTCTGGTTAGCAGTCAAATGCCTTAGGCACTATGCTACCAGAGCTCTACAGCCAATTTAGTAGATATGAAATGTCATCTCATTGTGGTTTTGATTTCATTTCCCTAATGATTAAAAATGATCGTCTTTCCATGCAGTTGTTAGCCATTCATACGCCTTCTTTTAAAGTACTTATTAAAATTTTTTCCCCATATTTTAACTGACTTGATACTTTTGCTATTATTGAGTTGTAATAGTTTTTATGTATTCTGAAAATAAGTTATCAGAAGAGTGGTTTGCAAATATTTTCTCCTAGTCTATATAGTCTTCTCTTTTAATATTCTTAATTACATCTCATGAAGCAGAAAAGCTCAGAATTTTGATGATGTTTAATTTATCCTTTTTTTTTTGTGGATTATGTTTCTAATAAATCTTTGTGTAACCCAATGTCTTGAAAATTTTCTCCTGTTTTCTTCCAAACATTTCCTATTTTTAGCTTTCACATTTAGGCTTCTGATACATTTTAATTTGGGGGTACAGTGTGAGGTAATTGTCTAAGTTCATCTTTCTGCATGTGGATATACAAATTTTCCTGGTACCATTTATTGGAAAGACTATTCTTGCTGCATTGAATTTCCTTGATACCATTGCTGAAAATAAATTAATCATAAATATAAGGGTTTATTTCTTAACTCTCAATTCAGGCCCATTGATCCACATATCTATTCTTGAGCTTCATGTATGATTATTCTGGAATTCTGATGGTCTAAAGTTCATATTTATTTATTTGAACAGTTCTTCCTTTCAAACAGAAATGGAACAAGTGAGATGATCTAAGGAATGATTTTCATGAAAGGAAAATCCAGAACCAGGGCTGTCCTTGGGACCTTAATGTGACTCTCATGCAGAGAAGGCCCACTGCTCTAGAGAAAATGCAAAGGAAAGAGAAGACAGGGGATTAAGGAGCTCTCAGCTTATGGGGACAGGAAGTGGAAAAACTGAACCAAGTGGCCATTTAGAGAAAATATTTCTGTGTCTTGCTTGCCCAAACTCATCAAAAAATGTAAACTTAGTGTCATTAATAAGAATTTCTGTCCGCCCACCCCCCAGACACACAATGGAGATATCTCTAAAAGACTATTATTTGAGGGAAAAGGACAACAACACAAAATCAGAACCAAACAGAAAAAACAACTTTCCTGTTTTGCTAGGAAAAGGAAAAAAAAGGTAGAAACAAAACTACCTTGGTAAAGAAGAGTAAGAGGAGGAGACTTTGGCTTTTGGTGTTCCTTCTTGCTCACTCTATTCTTTCTCTAAGTTATAATATGTCAAAGACCCATAATTGTCCTTGAAATAGATATAATCAGCCTTTATGATCCCTTTTTAAATACATATACCATCAATTATTATTTTTTTAAAAAAAAAAACACTTTTGTTTAGAATGACAACAATAGAGCTAGCTTGGTTTATGACTTGTAACTTAGAGCAAAATGCAAAGGACAAGCAAGACATTGAGACATGACTGAAATTCTTTTTAGGAACTTTCCTGTAAAACTTTCCTGTGACAATCCCTTTACTAAATTATGTATTGCAAAACATGAGTATTGAAATTGCTTCCTCAGAGGGAAAGAACACTGTTTTCTAAGCTTTTCTTGGACTAACATTGGGAGAAACTCATTGAAGCAACAGAAACTAACTATATAATAAAAGGTTTTTCCAGGATTGCCTTGAGAACCCAAGGCAAAGCTCTTCATGTACCTTGTCTGGAGTAGCTTGGATCACTAAGACTTCTTAGAAGATAGGGATGAGCTATAATTAATTGAGGGGCCTGCCTTATCTGTAGGTGGAGTGTATTCTGCATTGCCAAAAATTATGATTTAGAAAGGTCCTACCACTCTCAAAGTCCTTTCCTCAACTACAGGTTATTCTTAGGTGCTGTCTAGTTGGTTCTGGTTCATAGTATCCTATGTGCAACAGAATGAAATACTTCCTGGTCCTGGGGCATTATCACTATCATTTCTATATGTGAGCCCATTGTTACA
Organism: Orycteropus afer afer; assembly: GCF_000298275.1. Taxonomy (NCBI): domain Eukaryota; kingdom Metazoa; phylum Chordata; class Mammalia; order Tubulidentata; family Orycteropodidae; genus Orycteropus; species Orycteropus afer. Next base: position 3,916,903 of record NW_006921829.1, on the reverse strand, counting down.
GACATTGTGTCAATCCATCCCATTGAGAATCTTCCTCTTTTTTGCTGACCCTCTACTTTACAAAGCATGATGTCCTTCTCAGATGACTAGTCCCTCCTGATAACATGTCTACAGTACATAAGATGAAGTTCTACCACCCTCCCTTCTCAGGAGCATTCTGGCTGTACTTCTTCCAAGACAGATTTGTTTATTCTTCTGGTAGCCCATTCAACGTTCTTCACAAACACCATAATTCAAAGGCACCATTTCTTCTTTGATCTTCCTTAGTTATTGTCCAGCTTTTAGATATAGATGAGGCATTTGAACATATCATGGCTTGGGTCAGGTGCACCTTATTTCACAAGGTGACATCTTAGCTTTTTAACACTTCAAAGGGGTCTTTTGCAGCAGATTTGCTCAATGCAATGCATCATTTGATTTTTCAATTGGTGCTTTCATAGGTGTTGATTTTGGATCCAATTAAAATTAAATCCTTGCCAACATCAATCTTTTCTCCATTTATCATGATGTTGTCTGTTGGTCTAGTTGTGAGGATTTTTGTTTTCTTTATGTTGGGGTGTAATCTGTATTAAAGGCTGTAGCTTTTGATCTTCATCAGTAAGTGCTTCAAGTCATCTTCACTTTCAGCAAGTAAGAGTGTATCATCTGCATATCACAGGTTGTTAATTCTTCTTCCTCCAATCCTGATGCTTCACTCTTCTTCATATAGTCTAGCTTCTTAGATTATTTTCTTGGCATAAAGATTGAGTAAATATGGGGAAAGGATGCAACCCTGACAGACACCTTTCCTGATTTTCAACCATGCTGTATGTTCCAGTTACCTAGTGCTGCTCTGACAGGAATACACAACAAATGGGATGGCCTTAACAAACAGAAATTTATTCTCTTACAGTCTGGATGCTTTAAGTCCAAGTTCAAGTGCCAGGCTCTAGAGGCTGGGTGAAAGCCCCTCAACCTTGGAGTCCAGCTCTGCCTCCTGCTCCCAACCCACTGGAGCAAGAGGCGTTTCTTTACTCAGACAGCTGCTGGCTGCTGAGGCTGAGAAGCCCCAAGATTGACAAGTCAAAAGGCACAGTCCTGATGTTACCAAATCACATGGCAGGCCATTAACTTAAGTCCATTGTAAGTCCCAAGGTCAGCAAAGCATAGCAGGCTACTGAGCAATGACACGGCTACATGCAGGGTCCAAGTGTGCCATAGGCTAGAGACCATACCCAAAGGCTTCTCCTTATATACAGGAAGCAGACCACATACCCAAAGGCAGCTACTAAGCTGCTTGTGGTAGATCCCACCATGGAGTTGATTGCCATTCTCTTCATGGGGATTAACTACCACCAGCTGCCCAGCCAGTCAACCAGGCTCAGCCAAGTTGACACACAAACCAAACTACACACTATATTTCCTTGTTCTGTTAGAATGATTGCCTCTTGGTCTATGTGTAGCTTCCACATGTCACATTCTATTCACTAGATCAAGTAAAAATAATATGACTTCTACAATCAGGGATACATAGCAATGGCATTTTCTAACACCTAGTGATGTTAAGTTATGTTGACTTCCCTCTCATGCCAACCTCTATCTGTCCTCCATCCCCAAAGAAGGAGGCTCTCAGTAGAGGTAGGGTATTGGACAGGTAAGTTTTGATGAATGGCAGAGAAGAGAGAAAGATCTTAGGCAAGGCATAGGTAAGTGCATCCACTCAAGCAAAAGCTTCTGATCAAAACACGAAAATGAACTGACCTTTCAGAATTTTAAACCCATGTGGATTGTATATTAAATTTCCTCCCAAATAACCAAGCTTATACCAACTGTTACTTTTAGTTGTTGTCGTTGTTAGTTGCTGTCAAGTCGTTTCTGACTCATAGTGACCCTATGCACAGCACAATGAAACACCACCTGGTCATGTGCCAGCTCCATGATCCTTGCAATACTTGAGCCCTTCATTGCAGCCACTGTGTCAATCCATCTCGTTGAGGGCTTTCCCCTCTTTTGTCGACCCTCCACCTTACCAAGCATGACATCCTTCTCCAGGAATGGTCCTTTCTGACAACATGACCAAAGCAGGTGAGACAAAGTTGGCCATTCTCGCTTCCAAGGAGCATTCCGGCTGTACTTCCTCCAGGACAGATCTATTAGTTCTTTTAGCAGTCCATAATACTTTCAACAGGAGCTCTTGTAGCATAGTGCCTAAGGCACTTGACTGCTCACCAGAAGGCTGGCGGTTCAAACCCACCAGCACTCCTCAGAAGGAAGGTTGGGCAATCCTACTTCCGTAGTGATACTGCCTCGGAAACCCAAGGAGGGGTCGCTATGAGTCAGGGCCAACTCGACGGCAAACAACAACAACAGTACTTTCAACATTCCTCACCAGCACCACAACTCAAAAGCATCAGTTCTTCTTCAGTCTTCCTTATTCATTGTCCAGCTTCACATGCATACAAGGTGATTGGAAATATCGTGGCTTGTGTCAGGCGCACCTTAGTCCTCACGGAGACATCCTTGCTCCTCAGCACTTGAAAGAGGTCCCTTGCAGCCAACTTGCCCAGTACTGTATATAATCTAATGTCCTGCCTGCTGCTTCCATCCATTGGCATTGATAGTAGAGCTAAGCAGTGTGAAATCTTTGACAACTTCAATCTCTTCTCCATGTATTATGATGCTGCTTATAGGTCCAGTTGTGAGGATTTTTGTTTTCTTTATATTAAAATGTAATCCATACTACAGACTGTAGTCTTCAATCTTCATCAGTAAGTGCTCAAGTCATCTTCACTTTCAGCAAGAAAAGTTTTGTCGTCAGTGTATCACAGGTTGTTAATTACTCTTCCTCTAATCTTGATGCCACATTCTTCTTCGTATAGTCCAGCTTCTTGGATTATTTGCTCGGCATACAGATTGAATAAGTATGGTGAAAGGATACAACCCTGACACAATTCCCTCTTGATTTTAAACCATGCATTGTACCCTTGTTTTGTTCAAACAGCAGTCTTCTGGTCAATGTACAGATTCCTCATGAGCACAATCAAGTGTTCTGGAATTCCCATTCTTCTCAATGTCATCCACAATTTGTTATGATCTACACATTCAAATGGCTTTGCATAGTCAATAAAACACAAGTAAACCTCTTTATGGTATTCTTTGCTTTGAGGCAAGATCCATCTGACAGCAGCTATGATATCCCTTGTTCCATGTTCTCTTCTGAATCCAGCTTGCACCTATGGAAGTTCTCTGTCAATATACTGCTGCAACCGTTTTTGAATTATCTTCGTAAGATCTTACTTGTGTGTGATATTAATGATATTGTTTGATAATTTCCACGTTCTGTGGGATCACCTTTCATTGCAATGGGCACAAATATGGATCTCTTCTAGTCAGTTGGCCAGGTAGCTGTTTTCCAAATCTCTCGGCACAACTGAGTGAGTGTCACTCACATTCCCCAGTGGGGAATCTGTTTGTTGAAACTTCTCAATGGTTATTTTGTCAAATTCCTGCAGCCTTGTTCTTCACCAATTCCTTCAGTGTAGGTTTGACTTCTTCTGTCAGTACAATTGGTTCTTGATCATATGGCACCTCCTGAAATGGATGAAGATCTACCAGCTCTTCTTGTACAGTGACTCTGTGTATTCCTTCCATTTTCTTTTGATGCATCCTGCATCATTCAATATTTTGTCCATAAAATCTTTCACTATTGCAACTCAAGGCTTAAATATTTTCCTCAGTTCTTTTAGTTTGAGAAATGCCAAGAGTGTTCTGCCCTTTTGGTTCTCTAACTCCAAGTCTTTGCACATTTCATTATAGTAATTGGCTTTGTCTGCTCGAGCAGAAATCTTTGAAATCTTCTGTTCAGCTCTTTTATGTTGTTATTTCTTCTATTTGCTTTAGCTACTATTTGCTCAAAGGCAAGTTTCAGAGTCTCTTTTAAAATCCATTTTGGTCTTTTCTTCTTTTCTAGTCTTTTTAGTGACCTCTTGCTTTCTTCATGGGTGATGTTCTTGATGTCATCTCACAATTCTGGTTTTCAGTCAGTGGTGTTCAATGCATCAAATCTATTCTTTAATGGTCTCTAAATTCAGGAGGGATATATTCAAGATCATATTTTGGCTCTCATGAACTTGTTTCAACTGTCTTTAACATCAGGTTGAACTTGCATATGAGCAGTGGATGGTCTGTTCCACAATCAGCTCCTGGCCTGGTTTTGGCTGAAGATATTGAGCTTTTCCATCACCTCTTAGCACAGATGTAGTCAATCTGATTTCTGTGTATTCCATCTTGTGAAGTCCATGTGTACAGCCACCATTTGTGTTGTTGAAAAAAGGTATTTGCAATGAATAAATCATTGGTCTTGCAAAATTTTATATGAGATTTCCAGCATCACTTCTGTCACCAAGACCAAATTTTCCAACTGCTGGTCATTCTTTTTCATTTCCAACTTTTGCATTCCAGTCACCAATGATAATTAGCACACCCTGATTGCATGTTTGGTCAGTTTCAGACTGCAGAAGCTGATAAAAATCTTCAATTTTCTCATCTTTGGCTTTAGTAGTTGGTGCATAAATTTGAATAATAGTCATATTAACAAGTCTTCCTTGTAAGTGTATGGATATTTTCCTATCACTGACAGCATTGTACTTCAGGACAGATCTTGAAACATCCTTTGTGATGATGGACACCACATCATTCCTCTTCAAATTGTCATTCCCAGCATAGTAGATCACATGGTGGTCTGATTCAAAATGGTCCAAACGAGTCCATTTCAGCTTACTAATGCCTAGGATATCAATCTTTATGTGTTCCATTTAATTTTTGAGAACATCTAATTTTCTTAGATTCATACTTCGTACATGCCACGTTCTGATTATTAATGGATACTTGCAGCTGTTTCTCCTTAATTTGAGCAGTGCCATGTCAGCAAATGGAGGTCTCTAAAGCTTTACTTTATCCATAACATTAAGGCTGGTTCTACTCTTATGATGCAGCTCTTTCCTGGTCCTATTTTGAGAGCCATCTGACCTAAGTGGCTTATCCTCCTGCACTTTATCGGACAATGTTTCCAGGTTATTCATAAAGTTGCACAGTAATGTATGAGACAGTGTTTCTCTGCTATTCATAAGGTTTTCCCTGGCCTATTCTTTGAGAAGTAGATGGTCTTCTCCTTCTTCCTAGCCTGTCCAATCTGTACGCTGTTGAACCCTGTGCACCTTGTTCAACCCTACTGGGTTTGAAACACTGGTGGCACTGCCTCAAGCCTTATAGCAACATGCCACACAGTAGGACAAACTGACAGAAAAGTTTGTCTTCCTTAGCTGTTCAAAACCTCTCCACCCTCTCCACCCTCCCCTTACATAGATCTCAGCCTCTTTCCTGCCGCTTGAGATGGGCGTTGCCTGCATCCCTGGCCTTACTTAGATCCCTGCCTGTGCTTCCAGCCTCTGCCCTGGTCCTTTTAGTCCTTTCTGTCTTTTTAGTACAGGACAGGAATTCAATGATTCTCAGCTGAGTACAACTCTTCTGAGACTGCCTCACATGCAAGTCAAACAAGAAGCTCCTTTCCTCCCCATACACCACACCAACAAAGCAAGCACTGAAGTTAGGCAGAAAACCCAAGTGTAGACTGAGCCAGAGTGAAAAATGGGCAAAGCTGCATCTCTGAACCCCTTCACTCTGCTTTAGACTCTCCTTCTTTGGTTTTCCACTCTTTCCTCCTGGCCCCAGAGCCCTGTGGTGGGCCCTAGATCTGTTCACTCAGGAAACACTCCTTCTGTTTCTAATGGGCCTTCTCAGGAAATGGTAGCAAATCTACTCACATGGGCTACTATGAACTGACTGCATTAAGGCTTCTAGAAATTATTTGACAGAAGCTAGTTGGTAAGGGATTTAGTGGCTAACAGAGCTTTTCAAAATTGTATTGCTTTGTGACCGGAAACCTACTTCACCTATAGTGCCCCATCTCCACATGCTCTCTCTCTCCTCTGTAGAGGTCCAAAAAAGTAAGGCAAGGTCTAGGCCAAATGCTTAGGGAACAGTTGTGATGTCTTCTTAGCCTCGTTCTGTACAATTGAGCTTAGTTATTTCAGTAAGACGCTTGTTTGGTTGTGGAAAAATCATCCCTAGCTGGCTTGTGGTTAGTCACTGCCTTTTCATGGTGCTGTGTCTTCAGACGTGGACACACGGATAGTGACAACCATTGCCACAGGCTGCCCTCATCTTTGGAGCTTGAACACTTCGTCCTTAGCATGTTGGACTCAGTTTGGCTTTCTTTCCATGGAAGCTGTAAAGTTCCTATTGTCTTGGGCTGGCTGGGTCTCAGAGGAGGCCTGTGGGGAAGAGAGCTCTGCTGGAGGGTATGCTGCCTCAGGAGTCTGGGGAGGAGGACTGGAGCTGTTGTCAGAGCCCAAGACCCTAATGGGTCTTCACACCATTTTCCTGATTCCAGAAACCCAGGAGAAAGACCAAAGGAAGATTTGTTTGTGTACAAAATGTTCAGAGGAGCACTGTGGGGATACAGGACATGGGAAGTGGGCTGGATGGGCAGGCAGAGGAGTGAGAAGGAAGCCCAAGTAGATCTGACTTTGGCTTATGAGCCAAGGTCATCACCAGAAGTTTTTTGAATAATAATTAAAAATATATATATTTAACAACTGTCATTAAAGGGCTCAAATAATTTTTTAATAGTGGAATTATTTTCCTGATTTGAAAAGAAATCCATATTCACTATTAAAAAGTGAGAACACTGATATCACCAATGAAAAAATAAAAATCACAGAAAACTTGTTTATATGCTAATTTGATATAAATTCTTCTGATCTTTTTTTCTCATGCATATGGAAGTTATGCACTATATGTACGCATTTATTTTTAACTGGAAAAAAAAACCTGTAATTGAGTCAATTCTGACTCATATTGACTCCTATTGGGTTTCCAAGGCAGTAAATCTTTATGGAAGTAGACTGTCCAGTCTTCCTTCCATGGAGTGGATGGTGAGGTTGAACCACCAACCTTTTGGTTAGCAGTCAAATGCCTTAGGTATTGTGCCACAAGACTTCCTATGTTCAACTAAAGGAGAAATTGTATTGCATTATATCTTGCCATTTTCACTTAACATTATACATCATTCTGCAAAATAATTTTAATAGTTAAGTATTATTTCATTTATTTTTAAATAACCATAATTTACTCAATCAAACCTCTGCTGTTGGACATTCAGATTGTCTCTATTTTTTTTAAGTATAAGTTTTGCATATAATATTTTGCTCACCTTTTGATTATTGCCTTGGAATATATTTCTAGAGGTAGAATGTGCAAACTAAAATTTTTATACCTATGGCCATATTGCCCTCCAGAAGCATTACTGTAAATTCTGTTATTATTGGTAGTATGTGAGAACATATATTTTTGCTTCCAGTCTAGCACTGGATACAGTGGATCCTTCTTAATCTTTTTTCAAGTTAAAGCATAAAATCTTATCTCATTTTAATTTTAATCTTTTTTGTTGTTAGTGTGATTTGATATTTTTTAAGTTTTTATCAATGACCTGCACATATATTCACATGCACAGACACATAGCCAATAAATAGAGCCATCCTAATTTTAATTACTTTAGGATACCTATTTATATATTGAGATATCATCTTTTTGTGTTATATACTGCAGGTGTTATTGTTGTTGTTAGATGCTAACAAACTGTTTCTGACTCATAGAGACCCTATGTACAAAGAACAAAACACTGCTTAGTCATAATCCTTGCTATGCTTGAGCCCATGGTTGCAGCCCCAGTGTCAATCCATCTCCTTGAGGGTCTTCCCCTTTTTCACTGACTCCTTACTTTACCAAGCATGATATATTCTCCAAGGACTGGTCCCTCCTGACAACATGACCAAAGCACAAGAGACAAAGTCTGGCCATTCTCACTTCTAAGGAGCACTCCAGCTGTATTTCCTCCAAGACAGATTTGTTCGTTCTGCTAGCAGTCCATTGTTGTTGTTGTTGTTATGTGCCATCGAGTCGGCCCCGACTCATAGCGACCCCTCCTTGGGTTTCCGAGGCAGTATCACTACGGAAGTAGGATTGCCCAACCTTCCATGGTGCATTCAATATTCTTCAACACCACAACTCAAATGCATCAGTTCTTTTGTGGTCTTTGTTATTCAGTGTCCAGCTTTCACATGCATATGTGGCTATTGAAAATACCTTGCTTTGGGTCAGTTGCACCTTGGTCTTCAAAATATCTTTACTCTTAAATGTTTTAAAGAGGTCTTTTGTAGTAGATTTGTCCAACGCATTATGTTGTCTGATTTCTTAACTGCTGCTTCCTTGGGCATTTATTGTGGATCCAAGTAAAATGAAATCCTCAACAATGTCAATCTTTTCTCCTTTTATCATGATGTTGCTTATTGGTCCAGTTGTGAGGATTTTAGATTTCTTCATGTTGAGATGTAATCCATACTGAAGTCTGTAGTCTTTGATCTTCATCAGTAAGTCCTTCATGTCTTGTTCACTTTCAGCAAGAAAGGTTGTTGTGTCATCTGTATATTCAGGTTGCTAATGAATCTTCTGCTAATCCTAATGCCGCATTCTTCTTCATATAGTCCAGCTTCCCAGATTATTTGCCTAGCACACAGGCTGAATATGTATGGTGAAAGGTTACAACCCGATGCACACCCATCCTGATTTTAAACTATTGTGGTGTCCCCTTGTTTTGTTCAAATTACTGCCTGTTATTGGTCTATCTATGTATATGGGTTCCTCATGAGCACAGTTAAATGTCCTGGAATTCCCATTATTTGCAATGTTATCCATAATTTGTTATGATCCACAAAGTTAAAAGCCTTTATATAGTCAATAAAACACAGGTCAACATCTTCTGGCATTCAGCCAAGATCCATCTGACGTCAGCAATGGTGTCCCTTGTTTCCCTCCCTGTTCTGGATCTAACTTGAATTTCTGGCAGTTCCCTATCTGTGTACTGCTGCAACCATTTTGAATTAACATCAGCAAAATTTTATTTGCATGCGATATTAATGATATTACCAGTACTTTTCTTATTTATCATTTCTTTTTTATTTTGATCTATAATGACATATAATCAAACGTTCTCATCTTTTTACTTTAGAGTATCTTTCGCACTACCGTCAAGTCTGGTGCAACTCATAGTGACCCCTCCTTGGGTTTCAGAGGTGATATCACTAGGGAAGTAGATTGCCCAACATTCCTTCTGAGAAGTGGCTGATGGGTTTGAACTGCCAGTATCTATACTTGATGTCATTTTGAAAGGTCCTTTTCACTGTAGGTATGAATTACAGAAGTATTCATCTCTGTTTTCTAATTTTTACAAAAATTTGTAAGTAATTCTTTAATCCATTTGTAATTTTAGGCTACACTGTGTAAGGTGGGAGATCGCACTTTCCCTCTCAGGAAGTTAATCTATTTCCCAGTCCCATTTATTGAATAATAGAGTCATCCTTCACTGCTGTGAAATACTACCTTGTTGATATATGAAATACACATACTCTGTCTCTGGGGAATTTGTATAATTTCAATGATTTTTCATATATTTCTAAACCAAATACCATACTACTTTAGTTATGTAGCCCTTGTATTTATTCATCACCTTTTTTTTTCTCCCAATTTTACAAGTTATTAGTTTTACTTCTCCTTTAATGATTTATTTTCCTTTTTCTTTGGTTTTCTTTATGTCTTCAGTGAAGTCTTTTTGTACTTATTTTCACTCTATTTGAAAAATGCATTAAATGTTATAAATATGCCTCTAACTTTGATTCCATATTACAGATTTTAAAATATGATGTTCTCATTATCATTACTTTCTAAGTATTATTTAATAACAGTTTTTTTTTTCCTTTGTCCCCAGAGTTATTTTTAAAAGCATCTTTGAATAATCAAGTGGTAGTTTAATTTTTTTATACTTTTATTATTTACATTTAGTCTTATTGCATTGTGATGAAAAATGTGGTCTGCAAAATATCTTGTTTGGGAAACTTAATGTTGTTTTCTCTGTGACCTAAAGCATGTCAATTATGGGGAAAAAGAGATTTATTTGTTTATGGAATCTAGAATTCAATATGTATAAAATGAGCCTTTTCAATTATGCTTATCAAATTCTCTATCTCCCATTTGCTGTTTTGCTCCCAATTTGACAAAATAAAGAGAACTTTGTTAAAATTTTTCCCAATTATTGTGCTTCTGCAAATTCTTTAATAAGTTTTAGGTTTTTGCTTTATGTATTTTGATGCTGCACTTGTCTATTTAATGAGATATTTCTGTATCTGAGAAAAAATTTAATAAAATCTACCATAAATCTTAAAACAGGATAAATAACAAATCACACATTAGACTAATTCTGAAAGCCATCACCCTAGGGTTAAATGCAGACTCTGGTCTCTTTGCTTAAAATACTAGAATAAAACCAGTGTGAATCAGGGGTGTTTTTGTGTTTTGTTTTTTAACATAACACTTTGTTCTTCAGGATTCCTAGGGACAACCCAATAATAAAACAATCTCAGAGTGAAAATTAGTTGTATTTTCAAGGAACATATAGAGAACATTATGTATTTATGTACTCATATTTATATACATTGCAAACCAGAAACAATTGACAAAATTAAGTGGTAGAGTTACCATAATGTGACTTAGAGACATCTACTGATGCCTAAGTAGCTCTGGTGGCACAGTAGTTAAAGCTTTTGGTGGCTAACCAAAAGGTTGGTGGTTTGAACCCACCAGCTGCTCCATGGGAGAAAGATGAGACAGTCTGTTCCCATAAAGATTTACAGTCTTAGAAAATGTATAAGGTAGTTCTACTCTGTCCTAATGGTCACTATGAGTCAGAATTGACTCGATGGCAGTGGGCTTTTTTTTTTTTTTTTTTAATTGATGCCTGCCTAATATGTCATCAGAAATATATTAACCTAAAATATTACCAATGAAAATAATGTATGCTCTGTCAATTGTGGATTATGAGTATTTAGCTGAATGAAGAAGAATGAAAGAATGAAGTTGGTATAGCTAATGAGAACAGAATATTTGTGGACTGCATGGACTGTGGAAGATAGTGAATCAGAAAGAATTTATTCACAGCACTATACAAAGGAAAGACACACTATAGAAAGTGGTCCTTTGTATTCCAGAGAACAGAAAGGCACGTGGCCCACCACGTCCCTGAGGTACACTGAAGGGTACTTCTGGACTCAATATCATCCTTTAGATCTCAGCTGAAATGTCACCTCTTCCAAGTAGTCTTCCTAACCACTTCCCCTCCCAGGCGAGCTCGGTTAGGTATTCCTACTGTGCCATCCCTTGGCTCACTCTATTTTACTCTTACTGACTGAAGTGTGCTGCTAATTCTTCTTTTACTTATCTGCTTTCTCCACTAGACTGTGAACTCCATGAGGTCAGGAATTGTGTCTTGTTTATTGCACTGTTTTCAATTCCAAGCAGTCAGGGACAGTGAAGGCAATAGATATATGTTTGCTGAATGAATGAAATTATTTTTATTCTGAAAATGTTCTTGATACTGTGTGTAAATCAGTGCTTTTCAAATTGAGTTTACTGACATTTGGCGATCCAGGAATATGTTATTGATGATGAGTGAAGGCTCTACAATGATAATATTAAAAAGTTAGTTTCTTTCCTCCCTCCTACCTCACATGGGGTGCCAGCGTGGTACACTGGAGTCTAAGCAGAGTGAGGAGAGCATTGGTGCAAGGAGGAAATAGTGGCAATGAGACATTAGTTACATATGGAGAGAATTGACCCAATAAGTAAAATTTTTAGAATAATGGAATTTTTTTTCATGGTCAAAGAAGGAAGCTATAGATATAGTAAGGGAGAAAACGAAAATGGACCCTATAGTTTTGGGTTGAAATTTGATATATTAATGTAAACTCATTGTTCACAGTATACATGATAGATATAGAAATAAATACAGGTATAAATAAGGTTTGTGAGTATATGTGTATATACATACACATATTCTATAGCTGTGTCTACTGAGATGGAATAAGCCAAAAAAAGAAAAAAACAAACTCACTGCCATCAACTCAGTTCTGTCTCATAGTGACCTCTTTTGGGTTTCTGAGGCAGTAAATATTTACAGAATTAGATTGCTCAGTCTTCCTTCTATAGAGTGGCGGCTAGGTTTGAACTGCCAACCTTCTGGTTCACAGTCAAATGTCTTAGGCACTATGTCACCAGAGCTCCTTCTGAGAGGGAATAAACTAAAAAAACAAAGTACACTGCAGTCGAGTCAGATCCGACTCATAGTTAACCCTCCTTGGGTTTCTGAGGCAAGATCACTACAGAAATAGATTGTCCAACCTTCCTTCTGAAGAGTGGCTGGTGGGTTTGAACCACCAGCCTTTTGGTTACCAGTCAAATGCCTTAGGCACTGCACCACCAGAGCTCCCTGTAAGAAGGAATAGGAACAAGAAAACCTCAAAAGCAGTGACCAAACTTAGTGTCTAGATCTTGGGGATCATTCACCACTAAAAGAAATCAAGGCTACTTAGAGAAATGGTTTACATCCAGGTCTGGGCAGGAAATACACAAGATAAACCTAGAACATAGTTTTGTGCTGGAAAGTAAGGAAGAGCTCAGAGAATGATGAGTACATGTCAAAATCACATAGAACCCAGCTTGAAGAGGCTTTCACTGGCCAGATATGGGACAATTTGAGCATCTGATTTAGTCATGAGGAAATAGCAGACAAACCCAAATTGAGGGATATTCTACAAAATAACTGGCCTGTAATCTTTTCAGAAGTGTTAAGGTCATGAAAATCAAGATAAAGTGTGAAGAACTATTCCAGATTGATGGGAATAAAAGACGTAACAACTAAATCTAACATTTGATATTGGATTGGATCCTTTTCCCATAAACAACATTATTGGGCAATTAGAAAAACTTGAACAGGCTCTGTGGATTAAATTTTAATAATGTATCAATGTGGATGTGCAGATTTTGATGTTCATATCATGGTGACGAATGTCTTTGTAGAAATTTCACGCTGAAATATCTGGGAGTCATGGCACATCATGTCAGCAACTTACTTTCAAATGTTGTTGTTGTTGTTGTTATGTGCCGTCGAGTCAAACCTGACTCATAGCAACCCCTCCTTGGGCTTCCGAGGCAGTATCACTACGGAAGTAGGATTGCCCAACCTTCCTTCCGAGGAGTGGCTGGTCGGTTTGAACCGCCAGCCGTCTGTTTAGCAGGCAAGTGTCTTAGCCACTATGCTACCAGAGCTCCCAAATAGTTTCAAATAGTTCAGGGAAAAAAAAAGCAGTTTTTGGAACTCATGAAGATTCTCTGTGCACTTGAAATTATTTTAAAATAAAAATATTAATTTAACTTAAGCATATTCTGGATCTCTTGACTTCCTCCTTATAACCATTGCTGCTATATAGTTTGCCTTTATGGTCATACTGCTGCCAATTAACATCATTATAAAGTGATAAGGAGCTCTGGTTGCCTAGTGGGTAAAGCATTCAGCTGCTACTTTGAAAAATCAGCCAATGAATAATTCTATGGAGCACAATAATTTGATCAACAACTGATCAAGGGGATGGCACAGAATTGGACAGCATTTCATTCTGTTGTGCATAGGGATGCCATGAGTCAGGGGCTGACTAGACAGCAGCTAACAACAACAACAACAAATAAATATATAATGCATGATGATCTCTGATGATCTACAAGTATCCTGCTGCTGGTAATTATTTGTGGATGGAAGTAATAAGGCAAGTCATTGCCCCTTCTACAAACTAGCTGTGTGACACAGGGAAAGACATTTAAATTTATAGTGACTCAATTTCCTATTTTGCAAGCAAAGGTCTAAAATCATGATTTTGAACATTAATGACTATGAATATTCTACCTGCTGATGCAGTTAGGAAAGCTTTCCTGAAGGAGGTGGGAGTTGTGTTGGGGTTTTGGATGTGGGACGAGATATAAATCTTTTGAAAAGAGGAAAGACCACTGGAGAAAACTTGACCTTGAGGGGAAAGTCATGAGAAAAAGCAGAGAGGCAATGGTGAGTTGGAAAGAGGTCAGATGAGTGAGTGGAGAGAGGTAGAGACAGTAACAAAGGGAAAGGAAGGGGGTAGGCCTGGCTTGAGGGAAGTGGCACATTTTCACCCATGTAAATGTTGTCTCATTAAAATCCTGGCACAAGTTTTCACCTTTAAAATTATTTTGTGCATGAAACACCTGAATGTTCTCAGTACCATTTGGAAATGTTCCTCTGTCAGAGGTAGACCAAATCTGCAGTGTTTTAAAAGGATGTCATACTTTAAAAACTTTTTTTTTTTTTTTTTTTTCTCCTGGAATAGTGGACAGAGTTGAGGAGAACCAAGGCAACTAGAAGGAAAGAACTATAAAAGTAAATGCAGCATTGCCTTGTGAAAATTCATATGCTATAACTGGGTCTTATGAGTGCCTTATTATTCCTTTTCCCCCTCTTTCTGAGAAAAGATCTGGAAGAAGAGAGGGGAAATGGAGCCCCCAAACTATGAAATGACTCAGTCGAGAACCTAATAGACCATGAACCTATCATGTCAGTGACCCCAATACACCACATGTCCAGAGTTAGCCATACACACACCCTCTTTGGAGATGCAAGAGCTTAGCAATAGTGAGTGAGATCTGCCAAGTGGTAATGGGAGCTGGCTGAAATGGCAAGGGTACACTTTGGGATGATGCGTCCCACATGCTGTGGGGGCAGCCTGGATCTGTCTCAAGGTAATAACGGGCTGTGATACCTTAGTTCTCTTGAGTGGCTAGGCAGGGAAGAATCTGTTCCATGGGGCAAAGACCAGGCTCAGATGGGCCCCATGGCCAGATAATTCTTCATTTATCTAAAGGAAATAAAAATGTGGGCAACATGTCTATTTTGTGAAAGGCAGATCAACACAGCCTGGAGGAGAGAAGAGGCTGTACCCAATGGCTAAGTGGAGCGTGGAGCCCTGACAAGGAAGAGACAGAAAAGCAGGACTGGGCTGAGGGCCATCAGCAGCCCGCCTAGTGGGAGCTCCATTATTCCACCCCCTCTGCTGTGCTCTGTGGTTGGGAACACAAAGAGAAAGAGGGTGGGGTTGAAGGATTTGGCCCCTCTCCCTGCAGAGGTCGGTCTGCTGGCCTCAAATGATTATTGCATTTAATGAATTACAGCTTGTAAAAGGCTTTGAAGCTGCAGAGCAGAGCCTGAGTGCTGCTGAGCACTGAAGATTCTTTTTCTTAAATCATTTTATTCTATGGCTCAGAAAACAAAACCCCTCCTTCAGCAGAGAGCCACTGTTGAGGCTGCCAACCTTCACTTGTAGTAACTATATGTTTTTTTAAACTGTAGTTAAATGACAAAGACAACAAAATGTGGGAAAAGCAAAGCACAAAAAGACAATGGATCTGACTTTCAGGGAGGAGGAAGGACTTGTTCAAGAGGCTCCCTTCTGCTGGAGCAGTAACAATTAGCCCCATTAGCTTGTGCATAACCCATAAAGGTAAGGAGCATATCAACCGAGAGAACAAATCACCGTAAATCACCGTGGTGCCCCTGGGAAAATATCTTTATGCTGAAACCATCTCACTAAACGGATGTAAAAAGATCATATGGTGTGTGTCTTTCAGTGGCAATTAACCTCAATTACTACCCTATAGTCCATAAAAACAGCTGCATCTGACAGAGTATATGAGAGGTTTGCATTTGGCTCTAGGCTTTCACCCACTTACTTAATGTAGAGTGATTGCATTTGGGGCATTTTTAGACATGCTGTAAATACTGACTTGTTGTTGCATGGTGTGGAGTTCATAGGGTTTTCTAGGCTGTAATCTTTATGTGTTGTTATGTGCCGTCGAGTCGGCCCCGACTCATAGCGACCCCTCCTTGGGTTTCCGAGGCAGTATCACTACGGAAGTAGGATTGCCCAACCTTCCTTCCGAGGAGTGGCTGGTGGGTTTGAACCACCAGCCGTCTGGTTAGCAGGCAAGTGTCTTAGCCACTATGCTACTTGACTGCTAACCAGAAGGCTGGCGGTTCAAACCCATCAGCCACTCCTCAGAAGGAAGGTTGGGCAATCTACTTCCGTAGTGATACTGCCTCGGAAACCCAAGGAGGGGTCGCTATGAGTCGGGGCCGACTCGACGGCACATAACAACAACAACAACAACAATCTTTATGTGATCTTGGTTCAAACCCACCAGGAAGAAAGATGAGCCAATCACTTTCCGTAAAGATTTACAGCCTTGGGAACCCTGTGGGGCAATTCTACTGCTGTCAGATAGGGTTGCTATGAGTTGGAATCAGTGGCAGTGGGTCCCGTTAGTGGCTAATCTTTATGAAAGCAGATCTCCAGGTGCTTCTCATGCAGAACTGCTGGGTGGGCTTGAACAATTGACCTTTCAGTTGGCAGCCTAGGTCTTAGTCATTGCTCCACCAGGGCTCCTTCCTCCACGGAAACCCAAAAACCACTACCATCCAGTCAATTCTAATTCATAGCAATCCCCAGGCTGTTAAATCTTTAGGGAAGCAGACTGACTCCTCTTTCTTTCTTGGAGTTGCTAATGACTTAGGTCTGAGGACCTTTCCATTAGCAGCTGAATGCCTTAACCCCTGCCCCACCAGGGCTCCTTGAATACTATTTCACATTGTTCACTCCCAACTAAAGAAGAGTATTATCTGGGTATTGTGAAAAGATCTTGGTGGCAGGCACCTCAGTAAAGAGACAGAGAAGAGCAAGGAAGGGAAAGCAAGGGATTTCACCAATTCAGGTATCTTAAAAAAAAAAGTTGAACTCACAAAACTCAAAATCATTAAAAAAATAAAATAAAAGACCAAGTTTGCTGGTCTTGATAGATCCCAGTGAGACCCCTGAGACTATTGCCCTTTGTAACCCTTCAGGTCTGGAACTGAACTCACTCGTGTGGCTTCCAGCCAACAATAGACAGGCATATGGGATCAACATTATCACTCCTTGGAGCTATCAACAGTGGGACAACAGAAGGGCAGTATTTCCATAGGGAGATGGCTCTCGGGGGCTGGAGTGCATAGGAGGGAAGGTCACAGGGAAGAGGTAACTACAGGGAGGAAGTAGGAAGAAAGCTGTTATGTTGTGGGGAATTGCAGTCAATATCATGAGACAAAATGTGTATGAACTACTGTACGGAAAATGAATTTGCTCTGTAAGCTTTCACCCAAATCACAATAAAAATGTAAAAAAAAAAAAAAGAAAGAAAAAAGTTGAACTTGACTTTTCAATTCATATAGTCCCTTTCTCTGATGAATCCCTTGCTGATATTATCTGTTTAACTAATCTCTGTAATTTTGTTTTGAAATTATTAAAGATATTTTGGATTTGTATCTTCCTTTATCAGTAGAGAAATTAAGATTTCTGCAAACATCAGAATAATTGCATGCCCATTCTTCAGAAACAATTTCAAAATTCTCGTCCTTTCTGTGTCTTGCTTCTCTTGCCTCCTTTTCTCCCCTGTTCTCTTTTCTTTTCCCCTCCATAGCTACTTGTATGAACTCAAATGAGAAGCGGTATTGTGACCCTCTTTCTAAGGAGCAGTGGGGAGGCTTGCTAGGGGAATTTCTTGTTTTTGCATGTTATGCCTCGCTCTACCATATTGAACATCCTGGGCTCTGGATGATGTCTTCCTTGTGTCTTATGCTACCTAAGAAGCATGGAATATATTGCTTTCTGGGTACCTTGATTGTGAATGGAATGGCTTCTCTAGTAATAATAAACACACAGGGTGGCTGAGACCAGAGCTGCATCTTATTTTGTGTTTTTGAAGCTAGGCTGAGGCAAATGAATTTACCCAGATTTTTTTTTCTTCTGAAACCATGAACAATAATGAAGAAAAATGAACATTTTTGTGGTTTAGCTGACATTAAAATGGGAAAAAGTACATCATTGCAATTAGAATATCCTGTTCATTAGTCACTTTTTCTTCTAAAATTAAAATGTCTCTGCAAGCAGGAAATGAACAAGTCCTCAGTGACCTCAAAATTCATTATTTCTGAGGAATATACATAATTCCCAATGGAGATAAATCTGGAATTGATTTTTCATTATTGTTAGCCATTGCATGGTTGCCTTTTGGGTGCCTTGTGAAGAAGAATATGCACTTTTCATGGGGTTGGCAGAGGCTGAGAGAGAGATTGTTGCTGTTTTGATAACTTTATGAGCATTTTTCTTTGCAAACCATTCTGAATCTTTCAGAAATCAGAGAGAAAACATAAGTTAAGCTTTCTCATTCTATGCATTTTCCAACTAGGCACAAGGGCTGCCCTTCCAATGGAAATTCCTTCTCCAGGCCATTGGAAAAGAATGTGCCTGGGACCAATTGCTGATGAAGGGTGAGAGGGAAGGGACATTAAGCCTCCACTGACACTAGGATCACTGCTTGAATGAGGGTTTGGTCTGACACTTATTGGAATATCCTTTGCCTCCTATATCTCAGGCCGCAGAGGTAGAGGTTAACCAAAGTTGTAGCTGAACTCTGAACTCTCAGAAGATCCCTCCCCAGTGCTAGAATTATGCCCATTCCTGAAACATTCCTCTCTGTGGTTAGACCAGGGGAAAAAAAAAAAAAAATGTCTGAACATGATTCAAATATCCTGTGCCATGACAAGTTGAGCCATCACGGGGACCCTATGAGAGTGAGTGAGTGATACTACAGTCATTACTACCGCTAAAATCAACAGACAAAGAAAATAGATCATCATAAAATTCAGCAGTGACATATTCAGCCTCATACTCATGAAAAGTCTACCGATTTTCAAACACTATTTTCAAGTTGAATTTACAGTTACCAGCTGTGCAAACACCAGGATGATATGAAACGGAAGCCACCAGTGAACCAGATCTCAGAAAATGTGTGTTAAATTTGACATTTTGTAATTTATTTCCATGTAACTACACTCATATGCATTTTTACAGCATTAATTAACTCAAAGTTACAAGCTTCAAGCAAAAACAAGTCAATTTGGAACTTCACTCCATGGCAGATCTCTAATATGCAAAGTAGTTGAGTGGTAAGCAAATTTATATTTCCTCTAAGATATATTGTTGTTGTTGTTGTTGTTATGTGCCGTCGAGTCAAACCCGACTCATAGCGACCCCTCCTTGGGTTTCCAAGGCAGTATCACTAGGGAAGTAGGATTGCCCAACCTTCCTTCCGAGGAGTGGCTGGTGAGTTTGAACTGCCAGCCGTCTGGTTAGCAGGCAAGTGTCTTAGCCACTATGCTACCAGAGACCTTCAAATTGCATTTAAATAGCAATTGTACATATAACACCTAAATTGAGTAACGTTTAACAGCACTTGTTGTTGTTGTTGCTATTTGCCGTCAAGTCGACCTGACTCATAGCGACCCCTCCTTGGGTTTCCGAGGCAGTATCACTACAGAAGTAGGATTGCCCAACCTTCCTTCCGAGGAGTGGCTGGTGGGTTTGAACCGCCAGCCTTCTGGTTAGCAGTCAAGTGCCTTAGGCACTATGCTACCAGAGCTCCTTACTCTACCTTAAATGTTAGCCTAAATCCTCAGGGACCTGGCTAGGAGACCCTTGTTCTAAAGGCTCCTAGGATGGGCATTGTGCTATGTTGAATAATATCTCTCAAAGATCAGGTCCTAATTCCTGAGTCCTGTGAATATTACTTTATATGGTAAAGTCTTTGCAGATGTAATTAAATTAAGGATCTTGACATGAGGAGATTATCCTGGATTATCTGAGGGCTCTAAATGCAATCATAGGTATCCTTGTAAGAGGCAGAGGAAGATTTTCCACACACACAGAGGAACGAATAATGTGACGACAGAGCAGAGAGGGATTTGAAGATGCTAGCCTTGAAGAATGGAGTGATGTGGTCACAAACCAAAGAATGTTGGCAGCTGCCAGAAACTGAAAGAGTGAAGAAACAGATTCCCCCTTAGAGCTTCTGGAGGAAGTGTAGCCCCAACAACATCTTGATTTCAAATTTCTGGTCTCTAGAACTGTAAGAGAATAAATTAATGTTTGTTCTTTTAAGCTGCCAAGTTTATGGTAATTTGTTGCAGCAGCCACAGGAAACTAATACAGTACACGTACGTTCTCCCTTAGGGTAAATTTTTAGGTAAGGACTGGAGCAAGGGGAAACTTAATCCCAACGGTTGAAATGTCTCCTAGTCTCATTATTCATTACTTTCGCCACTGACTCTCCTGAGAGACACTATACCCTCCTGCAAATGAACTTCGCACTAGTTTTCTATCATCACAAGAGGAGTGGCTAAGTGTGTAGGAAGTAAACATCTCAGGCTCTCATTCTAGATCCTATTACATTCACAAATAACATTTTGATACCAAGTCAGGGCACAGGTGTAAGTACAAGAGAATATAACCAATTCCCCAAAAAATCCACTGCGTGTTTCTGCCATTTAATTATTTGTTCAGTCATTTTATAATTATTTTTTGAGGGCCTACTCTGTGCTGTAAACCTAGCAATAATTCATCTCTCAGTTTTCATCATAAGCCAAAACTCAGATGAATTTCATTCAGTGGAAAGTTTGCATAGGAAGGAGATATGCTATTTTTCCTGCTAAAGGTCCTTCTTAAAATCTAATGCAATTTATATATGGCTTCTGGACATAGTGAATAAAGAGTAATTTATTTCTTCTTCACCCACTACAACAGATAAGCCATTTCTGGACACAATAAACACAGTATCTTGCTTGTGATGAAAATATATGCAGTCTCATCAAGTTTGCTCTTATTGCTAAATGATTTCAGATGATGCTTTTATCTGTATTTCTACTACTCAAATGCTCAGGGCATTTTAGGAGAAGAACCTCAAAGATTTAGAGTAGTGTCACATTGATTTTTGTTGTGTGATGACTAACAATGTCAAGCCTAGGAGCATGTATATGAATAAATTAAATTAATTATAACAGAGAGGAATATGGGAAATTCATTAGGCTGGTTCCACTGAGCTTTATCCACTAAGATACAATTCAGATATATTTGAACTTTTTTTTTTTTTAATTGTGATTTGGGTGAAATTTTACAGAGCAAATTTAGTTTCCATACAGCAGCTCACATACACTTTGTCTCATGACATTGACTACAATTTCCCACAGTGCAACAGCTCCCCTCTCACTTCTTCCCCATAGTTACCTCTTCTCTGTGTCCTGCCCTCCATGTACTCTTGCCCCCTGAGCTGTCTTCCTGTGTATACACAGACCTTCTATTCTCCCATGAGTGATTTCTTCAAGGAGTGTATCTACCTCAGGTAAAAGTTCAGCTCATATACCCATATTTTGTTTGGCTGGAAGCAACAGAAGTGGGTTCAATTCCAGACCTGAAGTGTAGCGAGGGGCCATAGTTTCAGTGGTTCCATCAGGTTCTATTAGACCTGCAAACCTGGTCCCTCTCTCTCTTTTTTTTTTTTTTTTTAATGATTTTGAATCCTGTTCCACATTATTCTCCTACTCTATCTAGGATCTCCTACAGAGATCCACTTCCAAGTGATTGACAGTGATAGCCGGACACCACCTAGTTCTGGTCTCATAGTCATATAGGCTGAGGATCACATGGTCTACCAGGCGCTTGGACTAATTGTTTCCATGAATCTTTGGTTTTCTTCATTCGTCTTTGCTCTGGATGAGGAGAGACCCATTGTTGCATATAAATGACTGCTTGCAAGTTTCTAAGATCCTAGTCGCTACTTAACCAAAGTAGGATGTGGAAAATGTTTTGTGTAGTATGTTATACTAATTGAGATTGATGTCCCCTGCAACTATGGTCCTGAGCTGTTCAGGTCCAATTATTCACTCCCTCTGGGTAGCTGGCTGTGGTCAAGAAGTGACTACAACTGTGTCCCTTGTCAGCTCAACTATATATCTGGGAATTCTTACAGAACATGCAAATACACTTGTAGAAACATTGTCTGCCAACCCTATACATGGTCATGGGCACACTTCCCCCTGCATAGACATACCTAATAGTTCAGCCTGTCCATCCATCTATCTACCTATATATCTATGTTTGCCTTCACTGACAACACAGTACTGTATGTGCAAAAGGGTTCATCTTTGTTATCTGTACCTCCCATGCACCTCTTTATATCTTCCTCTTGTTCAATGCCACTGTGTTGGTCACTCACATTTGGTACATTGCCCTTCTCTTCACCCAAATCAATACACTTGTCTCTACCTATCTAACAGTGTTCCCTACCCTACCCTCCCACTCCTAGTAACCAACAAAGAAAATTTCCTTCCATATATATATTGTTGTTGTTGTTATGTGCCATCGAGTCGGCCCCGACTCATAGCGACCCCTCCTTGGGTTTCCGAGGCAGTATCACTACGGAAGTAGGATTGCCCAACCTTCCTTCCGAGGAGTGGCTGGTGGGTTTGAACCGCCAGCCTTCTGGTTAGCAGTCAGGTGCTTTAGCCATTATGCTCCCAGAGCTCCTTCCATATATATATATATATATATATATATATATATATATATATATACCTTTCCTTAACTTTCTACAGTAACGAACTAATACAATATTTGTCCTTCTGTGATTGACTTATTTCACTCAGTATAATGTCCTCCAAGTTCATCCACATTATGCAGTGTTTTGCCAATTCAATGTTATTCTTTAGGGTTGCATAGTATTCCATTTTGTGTATGTACCATAGTTTGGTTATCCATTCTCAGTTGATGATTAGACAATCTTTCTGCATCCTCCCCAGTATTTGTTATTTTCTGTCTTGTGGAACTGTGCTACTAGTGCTGGGGCAAGATGGCATCTCATTGTTGTTTTGATTTGTATCTCTCTAATGGCTAATGATGGTAAGCATTTTTTCATGTTTGTTGGCTGCCTGCAACAAACTCTTTGGTGGAGTGTCTATTTATGTCTTCTGCACATTTTTAATTGGATTATTTGTCTTTTTGTTGTGGAACTGTTGGAGATTTCTAAAAATTCTAGAAATAAGTCCTTTGTCAGATATGTCATTGCCAAATATTTTCCCCCAATCTGTAGGTTCTCTTTGGACTCTTTTGGAGAAGTCTTTGGAAGCATATAAAAACTTAATTTTTAGAAGGTCCCATTCATCTAGTTTATCTTCTGCTGTTTGTGAATTTTGGGTTATGCTTAATAGTCTATTTATGCCACATGTTAGGGACTCTAAATTTTCCCCTAATTTTTCCTTGAGGAACTTTGTAGTTTTAGGTTTCCCATTTAAGTCTTTGATGCATCTGGAGTTAGTTTTTGTGTGTGGTATGAGATACAGATCTTGTTTCATTTTTCTTCAAATGTATATACAGTTTTGCCAACCCCACTTGTTAAATAGACAATCTCTTCCCCATATACTGGATTTTCGCCCTTTGTCAAAGATCAGCTGATCACAGGTTGATGGATCTATTTCTGGGTTCGCAATTCTATTCCATTGGTCTCTGTGTCTGTCATTATACCAGTATGAGGCGGTTTTTTGAGTACTGTGGCTGCATAATAGGTTTTAAGATCTGGGAGTGTGAGACCTCCTACTTTGTTCTTCTTCTTCAATAATACTTTGTTTATCTGAGGTCTCTTTCCTTTCCATATAAAGTTAGTGATTGGTTTTTCCATACCCTTAAAGAATGTTGAGGAAGCTCTGGTAGCATGTACCTAAGGCACTTGACTGCTAACCAGAAGGCTGGCAGTTCAAACTCACCAGCCACTCCTCGGAAGATGGGGAAATCTACTTCCACAGTGATACTGCCTCAGAAACCCAAGGAGGAGTCACTATGATTTGGGTCCAACTTGATGGCACATAACAACAACAACAAAGAATGCTGATGGGATCTGGATTGGGATTGCATTGAGAGTATAGATTACTTTGGGTAGAACTGACATTTTCAGTGTTCAATCTTGAGCACGATATGTTCTTTCATTTATGTAGATCTTTTCTGGTTTCTTGAAGTAATCTTTTATAATTTTCTTTGTACAGGTCTTTTGTGTCCCTGGTAAGATTTGTTCCCAAGTATTTTATTTTTTTTATTAGCTATTATAAATGGTAGGATTTCTGGTAGCATAGTGCCTAAGGCACTTGACTGCTAAGCAGGAGGCTGGCAGTTCAAATCCACCAGCCACTCCTTGGAGGGAAGGTTGGGCAATCTACTTCCGTAGTGATATCGCCTCGGAAACCCAAGGATGGATCGCTATGAGTTGAGGCCAACTCGACAGCACATAACAACAACATTGTAAATGGTATTGATTTCTTATTTATTTTTCAGCCATCTCTCTGCTTATGTAGAGGAATCCAACTGATTTTTGGATGTTGATCTTGTATCCTGCCACAACACTAAAATCCAAAATTAGTTCCAGTAGATTCTTCACTGAGTATCTTGGGTTTTCTAGGTATAGGATAATTTCATTAGCAAACAGGGATTGTTTGACTTCTTCCTTACCAATTTGGATGCTATTGATTTCCTTTTCTTACCTTATTTCCTTGGCTAGGACTTCCAATACAATGTTGATTAGAAATAGTGATAGAGGGCATCCTTGTCTGGTTCCTGTTCACAAGGGGAATGGTTTCAGTCTCTCTCCATTGAAAATAATGTTGGCTGTTGGTTTTGCATATATGACCTTTGCTATGTCGAGGAATGTCCCTTCTATTCCTATTTTGCTGAGAGTTTTGATCATGAATTGGTGTTGGGTTTTATCAAATGGCTTTTCTACACTGATTTATATGATCATGTGTTTCTTTTCCTTTGTTTTATTTATGTGGTGGATGACATTAATTGTTTTTCTAATGTTGAACCATCTTTGCATACCTGATATGAACCCCACTTGGTCATAATTTATTATTTTCTTGATATATTGTTGGAGCCTATTGACTAGGATTTTGTTGAAGATTTTTGCACCTATGTTCATGACAAGTATTGGTCTGTAGTTTTTCTTTTGAATCGTGTCTTTGCATGCTTTTTTTTTTTTTTTTTTTATCAAGGTTATGCTTACTTGAATGAATTAGAGAGGATTCCATCCTTTTGTGTGTTTAGACTTGCTTTATGGCCTAACATATGGTAGGACTGGTGTCAGTTCTTCTCTTAATGTTTGGTAGAATTCTCTGGTGAAACCATCTGGGCCAGGACTTTTTTATTTTTGGTAATTTTTTTATGACCTGTTCAATTTCTTCTTTTGTGATGGATCTGTTCAACTTTTCCACCTCAGTCTGTGTTAGTTTATATAAGTTGTGTGTTTCTAGAAATCTGTCCATTTCCTCCAGACTTTGAAATTTGTTGGAGTACGGGTCTTCATAGTATCCTGATATTGTCCTTTTTATTTCAGTTGGTTCTGTTGTGATGTCTCCCATTTCATTTCTTATTCATGTTATTTGTTTTTTCTCTCTCTTTTCCTTCATTTAATTTTCCAGTGGTTTGTCAGTTTCATTAATCTTTTCAAAAACCAACTTTTAGTCTTGTTGATTTTTTCTATTGTCTTCCTATTTTCTGTTTCATTGATTTCTGCTCAAATCTTTATTATTTCCTTTCTTCTGGTGACTGTAGGCTTTTCTTGCTTTTTTTTTTTTTTTCTAATTGTTGGAGATGTTGGTTTATAGTGTTGATTTTAGCTCTTTCTTCTTTTTTGATGTGTGCATTTATTGCTATAAATTGGCTTCTGATCACTGCTTTTGCTGTGTCCCAAAGATTTGGGTATATTGTGTTTTCCTTCTCGTTTGATTCAAGAAATTTTTTCATTTCACTTTTTATTTCTTCTCTTACCCATTCATTCTTAAGGAGGGTGTTGTTCAGTTTCCATGTGTTTGCTCTTTTTCCATTGATCTTCTTATTGTTGATTTCTAATTTAATAGCATTATGATCTGAGAAGATGCTTTGGAGTATTTCTATGTTTTTAAATTTGTGAAGGCTTGCTTTATGGCCTAACATATGATCTATCATGGAGAATGTTCCATGTGTGCTGGAAAAGAATGTATATTGTGCTGTTATTGGATGAAGTGCTTGGTAGATGTCTATAAGGTCAAGTTGGTGGATTGTATTGTTTAGCTCTTCTTCATCTTTGTTAAGTTTCTTTCCAGTTCTATTTTTCTTTGAAAGTGGTGCATTGAAATTTGCCACTATGACTGTGGAGTCATCTATTTGTCTTTTCAATTCTTTTAGAGTCTGATTTCTGTATATTGGGGCTCTTTCTTTGGGTTTATGGATATTTGTTATGGTTATATCTTCTTCAACAGATCCTTTAATCATTATATAATGTCCTTCCTTGTCTTGTATGGTGGTTTTGTCTTAAAGTCAATTTGATCAGAAATTAATATTGCCACTCCTGTTCTTTTTGGTTGCCATTTGCTTGATATATCTTTTCCCAACCTTTGATTTTTCAGTCTATTTATGTCTTTGTCTCTAAGGTGTGTCTCTTGTAGACAGCATATTGTTGGGTTATGTTTTATTACCCTGTCTGCAACTCTCTGTCTCTTGAGTGGTGCATTTAGTCCATTAACGTTCAGTGTAATTATTGAGAAGTATCAATTTGTTGCTGTTATTTTGTTATGTGTTTTTTCATGGTGTTCCTGGTTTCTTTGTTCCATATTATTTTCCGAGTTTATTATGTTTATGAGTCATGTTATCATTTCTTTTGTTGCTATTGTTTTTGTTTTAATCAATTTTATTGAATTATAATTCATGTAGTGAAATATTCAAAACTAAAATGACAATGTATTATTATTTTTTTGCAGTGTTCTCCCCCACCCTGGTAACAAAGAAACTTCCCTTCTCTATATAAATCTTTCCTTGACCCTTTACAATAATGAAGTAATACTGTATTTGTCCATCTGTGATTGACTTCTTTCACTCATAAAATAATGAGTGAAAGAAGTAATGACGCATAATGTCCTCCAAGTTCATCTATGTTATGTGATGTTTTGCAGATTTTACATTATTCTTTAGGGTTGCATAGTATTCCATTGTTTTTATGTACCACAGTTTGGTTATTCTCTCTTCTGTTGATATGCACATAGGTTGTTTCCATCTTTTTACTTTTATAGATAGTGTTGTGGTGAACATGGGTGTGCATATATCTGTTGTTGTCCTGGCTGTCACTTCTTTAGGATATATACCAGTAATGGGATTGCTGGGTAAAATGATATTCCTAATTCCAGCTTTTTAAGGAATCATTCTACTGTTTTCCACAGTGGTTGTATCATTTTACAGTCCTACCAGCAGTGTATTAAAGTCCCAATCTCTCCACATCCTCAGCAGCATCTGCCATTTTTGGTCTTGTTGAACTTTGCCATTAGTTCTGGGATGAGATGGTATCTCATTGTTGTTTTGATTTACATCTCTCTGATGGCTAATTATCATGAGCATTCCTTTATGTATTTGGTGGCTGTCTGAATATCCTCTTTGGTGAAGTGTCCATTCATGTCTTCTGCCCATTTTTAAATTGGATTGTTAATCTTTTTATTGTTGTGGTGTTGGAGTTTTCTATAAATTTTAGAGATAAATCCCTAGCTAGATAAGTAATTATCGGCAAATATGAATTTCTTGCTATCATTTTATTATGTTTTTTTTGTAGTATTAATTTCTTTGTTCCATATAATTTTCTTTGCTCAGCTCATTTTGTTTATGAATCATGTTATCACTTCCTTTGTGGCTATTGTTTTTTATTTGCTAAATATTTGTACTGGTCCTCTTTTTTATTTTGATGTGAAGGCTTATCATTTTTCTTTGATGTTACCCTGTGATTTATAATTTCTTCCCAATAGAACTTTCTGTTCTATCTTATAGTTGTCTTGACTTCTCTACCATTTAGAAGTTCTGTAACTACACTAGTTATACACCAGTTATAGAAGTACCCAAAGTAAATAAGCCTACAAGATTTTAAACAAGGAACCAGAGACATCAATTGGCAGATGAAGACAACTACAAACTAAAAAGAGGGGGAGAAAAAAAACTGTGTTGCTATTGTTTTAATATTTGCTAAATATTTGTGCTTGTCCTCTTTTTTATTGTGATGCGAAGGTTTATCATTTTTCTTTGACATTACCCTGTGATTTATAATTTTCTCCCCAAGTTTAGAACAGTCCATTCTATCTTGACTTCCTCACCATTTAGAAGTTCTGTAACTACACTATTTTCCCCATCTTTTTGGTTTGTAGTTGTCCTCATTTGCCAATTGATGTCTTTGAATCCCTGTTTACAATTTTGTAAGCTTATTTTACTTTGGATACATCCATAGCTATTTTGGTTTCTGGGTTATATCATCTTGTGTATTAATGGTTGGTTGTTGTTTGCTATTATTGGTTCTCTGTTCAAAGGACTCCCTTTAGTATGTCTTGTAATATTGGTCTGATTTTAACAAATTCCCTTAATTTCTGCTTATCTGGAAATGTCCTAATTTCACCATCATATCTGAGATACAATATTGCTGGGCATATAATTCTTGGTTGGAAGTTTTTCTCTTTCAGGGTTTTATATATATCATCCCATTGCCTTCTCACTTACATGGTTTCTGCTGAGAAATCAGAGCTTATTGGTTGTCTTTTTTGAGTAACTTTTCATTTTTTCCTGTGCTGCTTTCAGGATTCTTTCTTTGTATTTGGTTTTGATGAGTTTGATGATGATATGTTTTAGTGATTTTCTTTTGAAGTCTATCCTGCTTGGGGTTTGTTTGACTTCCAGTATGGATATGTTCTCATCTTTCATCATATCAGGGAAGTTCTCTTCCAACAAATCTTGAACAATTGTTTCTTTTTTTTTTTTTTTTTTTCCTTCCTGTTCTGGAATTCTGATTACACATAGTCTTTTTCTTTTGATGGTATCCCACATGAATTTTAGGCTTTCTTCATTTGTGTTGATCTTTTTTCTGATTGATCCCTTTCCAAAGAAGTAATTAGGTATTGTCTTTAATCTCAGTAATTCTGTCTTCTATTGATTAGATTCTACTCCTTTGCCATTCATTGTGTTATCTAATTCTGAATATTTAGTATTACTCTTCTGGATCTCTATCTGTAGATTTTGTATAATTTCTAATTTTTCATTTATTCTGTCATTTTGTTCTTGTATTCTCTTCTGAAATTGTTCTAGAATTTTGTCTGTGTTTTCCTTAATTTTGTCAGTGTTTTCCTTGATCTGTCTCTCAATCCTTTGAAGATAGCCAAATATAATTCTTTATCAGTGGATTCCAATGTTGCTTCTTCCTCACAGATGTGTTCTGGGTCTGTATCCTGCTCCTATGTTTCTACCACTTTATCTTACTTCTTTGGGTGGATTGTGATGTTCTGTTGTCTCAGAGACATTGTGACATTGTTATATTTAGATCTCTGTTAACTATTTGTGAAGAACAGTTAAGGGTGAGTAAGCATCTTCTTGGTGGTCATTTATCATTGGCCTGTTGGTGAAAAAGGAAGTGGTGGCTCTCACTCAGTAAGTGTAGCTGCAGGCGGTATGGGGGTAGTTGTGTAATATGGGCACTGTTGCTGTCTACCACTCAGACAAAAATAACACTTGAGTGACTATCAAAAAAGTGAAAGCAAGTGGGCAAAAAACACACTGTGTAAACACACAGGAACAACAACCAAAATAAGAAAAACACACACAA
Organism: Orycteropus afer afer; assembly: GCF_000298275.1. Lineage (NCBI taxonomy): Eukaryota > Metazoa > Chordata > Mammalia > Tubulidentata > Orycteropodidae > Orycteropus > Orycteropus afer. The sequence continues at coordinate 3,887,332 of NW_006921829.1, read as the reverse complement.
TATCTGGGGAGAGGGTGATAAGAAAAAAAAGGTAGAGTAGGAGAATAATGAAGAAAAGTTGTGAAAAATATAAAAAGAAAAACAAGGAATGGGGTTAACTATGAGAAAGAAAAAAAAAAAAAAAAGGGAACCAGGAACAGGGAGGAGAGAAAAACAGAACCTGGGAAGGGAAGAATAAAGAATAACAATAAAAAGAACAAACAAACTTAAAAAAAAAAAAAAAAGAGGGGGGAATCTGGGCAGGGTGGAGCAGGTCACCCAGGCTCCATCCAAGCACACAGACTGGGATGGAATTCCTGTTGACCCAGAAGGTGGGTGGGAGTGAGGGATGGTCGCACTTCCATTCACCCAGAGGGTGTGGGATATAAGAGTAATAAGGGGAATATTGCACCTTTCCAGTTGTTGGCATCCAGAATGTCCTTGTGGTTCCTGGCAAGTGGAGCCTATTCTTAAGTCCCTGGAATCTGGGAGAACACTGTCACTTTAAATAGCCAAAATGGTCAAACTGCTTGTAAACATTCAAAATGGCTGTGCCCTCTGGAGAGGTGAAAGTCCACAGCTCAGCCCACCTTTCTTTTTGCTACTTCCCCTTTTATTCACCAGCCACCAGTGCAGTCCTCCGGGAAGCCATTGGCTAGCTGGGCTGATTTTTAGTTTAATTCTTACGTCTTAACACCAGTCAGTAATATCCAAATTGTCTGTGCCATCAGGATTGCTGACAGACCACAGCTCCATGTCTCCTTTTTTGGTGTTTTCATGCAAGTTCTTCTATTAGTTGGAGTTCAGTCCTCTTCTATATCCTTCTCTTCAAAGCTCAGGGTGCCAGGATTATCTTCTGTATCTGTGTCAATTGGTTCCCCTTTTCTTTGTTGAAGAGGGTCTGTGCAGAGTGTCTGCCTAGTCCACCATCTTACTGGAACTCCAATTCAGATATATTTGAAATGCTAAAATCAGTTGGATAACTTTTGCAACATGTGTTCATCTTTATGCCTCCTTACATCTGTGTAGCCTCTAGGCATTTCAAGATTTTTGTTGTTTTTCACAGTGTGTCTTAGCTTCTAAATTAGTGTTTAAGAAGTTCAAATTTCCTATCTACCACTTAGCAAGCCGTGAAGTATTGAACATGACTTGTCTGAACTGCAGTATCCCCTCATGAAAAATTAGGATTATAATAGTTCTTATTGCAGGGTCTGTGCAAGAATCACCTTAGATCACACATGTAAAGCATTTAATACAAAGCCTGACCCAATAAGTGCTCACTAAATATTTAATTTTAACACTTTTTTATTATTTCATTTTGCTTCAGTTTCCCTATATTTTCTTCAGTTTTGTTATTTTAGGAAGACTTTGTTTACTCTAGTTAAATCTCTCTCTCAGTCCAAAGCTGAGAGCCAGTGGCTAATTTCACTGAGGTTTCATTAGGCTAATCTTCTAGACAAGTCTCAAAGGCATGGAGGAAATGTGTTTGGTAAACCTAGACTCATGCTACAGTCTTCCGAAGAACATTTGCAAGTTGGATTGATTGGAGGTAGGACCAGGGATGACAGGAAACCTATGGACTCACTTCCCTGCACCACTTTTTCTGTGGCAAAAGTGGGTGGAGTTGATGAGAAAGAGATGTGGTCCTCAGGGAACAGATGCTGCTATGCCCAATCTGCTATGCAGAGTGGATGTGCAAGGCTGACTCAAACAAACTTTAAAGTAGTCTAAGTCTAGGGGAATGACTCCACTGCCATCCTCTGCTAACCCTTGAAGAACTGGCTTTATAAAGCCTGAATTTCTGTCTCTGGGGTTCTGGAGCTAACCAATTTACATAAAAGAGTATCCTCAGCATACCCAATGTGCCATCAACTGAAGAAATTGTCACAGTGACCTTGAAAGCAACAATTTTACTGCAACCAGGAGAAGATTCTATGGACTAGTGCTCAACCAGAAACATGTCTGCACATACATATGTACACCAAGATTCAATGTCTATGAATGCAAATAACACAGGGTTAAAAATTTTATATTTTTATGAGCAATAGGTCATTGTTGCTGCACCTTAAGCTTCCTTGAAGAGCAGGAGCAAACATCACCTCTAAAGTAGATACTCAATAACAGTTTAGAGATGGTCTAGATTGACAGAGGAGTTTCTGGGCATTTCAAGTGACTAATGGACTTAGCAACTAACCCAAAAGGTGGAACTTTAAATCCACCCCAAGGTGCCTTGGAAGAAAGGGCTGGTGATCTACTTCTGGAAAATCAGCCATTGAAAACCCCATGAACCACAGTTCTACTCTATGCATGGGGTCACCATGAGTCAGAGTCAACTTGATGGCAACTTGTTTAGATTGACAGAGGAACAGCCTTCAGGGTCCCACACAGCCTGGATTCTCATGCTATCTCCCTATCCTTGTCCTTGTTAACAACATGCATTTTGTCTCATCAATCATGAGGTTCACTTGGAGTGATTTATTATACTTACACAATAAAATTTTATGAAAATAAAAATAAATTAGAATGGTTTCAAGCTTAACCCTATGTGAACTTCAATCACTTTTAAGTGCTTTCTGGAACAATTTCTTAATGAGCAGGAAAGAATGGGGTGCAGGGATATATCATGTACTATTTCATTTGGAGAATTTCAGGATGCTGGGTGGGCTTTGGTTGTGGTCTTCAATGTTAATGTCTCCCAGAAGATGAAAGACTTTCTTCCTCATTGGGAGTGGGTCTCAGATGCTAGGGAAGGGGAAGAGACAGCCAAAGAGTTGCATAGGTGGGTTATGCTAGGCTATTATGTGAGGGTGTGTGTGTGTGTGTGTGATTTGTGTGCATCTAATTGATTATGTGTGACTGTGTGTGTATGAAATTTCTGGGAGAAGGAAATAATGGAAACATTGGAATATTCACAGGGTGTCAAGAAAGGACCATCAAGGGCACAGACCATCTAAACATAAATTAGAAAGTGACTGGTAAAAGGGAACACAGAAGTTTGTGCAAAATTAGAAACCTCAAAAATCTGTGCCAAATCTATAACTGGTTACCTTATGGTTCTCTTCCTCCATTATTTAGGAAGAATGACTATAGATCAATTCCAGTTGTAGTTTTTGCCTCTGTTTTTTTTTTTTTTTTTTTTAAATAAGAAACAAACATTAGTATTTTTATTTTGTGTTATGGAGCAAACTCTCTTCTTTCCCCTTTCTTCATTCTACTCCAAGAGCTGCCAAACAGATTGACATCAGTCTTGCCAAGTAAGTTTCATTATGACGATTAAAATGCATGGAGGAAAGTTTCAGTCTGAAAATACAAGGTTGTTAGATCTACAAAGTTGGAAATAAAAATTTTAATTCATTGGCACATTTGCCATAATCATTTCATTTTTCATAAGCGATGAATCTTGATCTGTAGAGCAACCAAAAGCCTATTTGGGGGACTTAGGGCCAGTGAATGAGCTATTATCTTCACCTATTCCACTTATCCTCACCTATTCTTAAAGTCCTTTGATGTCACACTCAAAAAGTTTGACTGCAATGAAATAATGCAAAAGAACAGGACAGAATGAAAAGGGAAAACTAGCTTTGAAGATACATTTCTTGAAAAAAAGGTAATGAAAGAAATTCTTAAGAATATAGTAACCCAAAAGCTAATGAGCACCCTGTAACTCTTTCTGTACAATAAATATGAATCAGAATATGGTACCATGCACATGAAATGCATTGTTGTTGATGATGATAATGATAAGGATGATGATGATCAAAGTGGTAATTTGATGTCTGAAATAACTTGAACTAAAAAGAATACCTGTGTGACAGATTTGATTTTCCAAAGAAATCCACAACAAGACGATCCCAACTATATATAGCCATCAAATCACAATCTCTTTCAGCAAGGTGCTCTTCAAAAGTGACCTTGATATACTTCCATTAAGAAGTCAGATCTATATTTCTACCCTCTCAGTCTAGTCAGATCTTTGTAACTACCTTGACCAATACAATTAGGAAAAAGTGATGCTTCATGACTTCTGAGGCTAAATCATAGAAGGCATTATGGTTTTCACTAGACTCTATCTCTCTCTTGATGTATATATTCCATTGGCCTTTTTCTTTCTTCCTTCCCTCTCTCCTTCTGTTTCTATCTTTCAACATGGTTATTCTTAAAACTCAGCCAACCACCATGTTGGGAGGAAACACAGACCACATAAAGAGGCCATATGTGAGTTGTCTAGTCAGCAACACTAGCTGGGCCTCCAGTTGTCAGCCAGTATCACCTGACAGATATATGACTAAATGAGCCTTTGGATGTAGGGCTTCAAACTGTTTTTTCCCGGTTCAGACATGGCTGATGAAGTGAAACTGGAATAAACTCAAATTTGTAAAATGTGACTGTACCAGATAATAACTGGAATGGGAAAAATTACAGGTGGATAGCCTGTTAGAAACTTAATCTCCCTCTTAGAAAACAAAAGCAGTGTGTGCTACATAACAACCAAATCTCTTAATAAGCAGGGTTGGAAACATTGGTGCCCAGCTCTAAAATGGCAGCCAGCCACACTATTTTGAATATATGCTGTTCTTCACAGTCCTGGCCATAATCCAATATCCTCCATTAGACTCTTAAAGAGCTTACTACACCTCTCCCAAGACTCCCATTCCAGAGAGTTCAACCCATAATTTTTCCTATTCTGGTTATCGTTCCAATACACCAATGTTTAATGAATTTGGATGTGTTCTGATTTCATTTCACTGGCAATGACTAAACTGAGAAGAACTGGTTTGAAGCCCTGATTGGATGACTCCAACACCCAGTCTTCAAGTTTTCTAACTGAAGCCCCAAATATACTAGCCAGTCTGAATTCCTGACTCATGGAAACTATGAAAGATAAAAAAAAAATAATTATTATTTTATAAGCATTGAGTTTTGGGGTGATTTTTACACAGCAATAGCTTACTTTCTGGGAGAAAAAGGAGTGCAACTAGGACAGCCATCCTGATGGTGGGGGATTCTGCTTCCTGTAAAATTATCTTGCTAGGATGGTGTGAGGACTATTTGCTCTGGGTGTTCTTTCTTGACCCAAGGTCCCATTATTGCTAGCCTCAGCTTCTGGGCTTTCACAGGCTCTTTAAATTAAAGCATCTCAGTTACAATTAAGGTTCCATAGTCCACTATCTAAATCCTTTTTGTGAGGTCACATAGTTTACTTATTTGATTTTTTTTTTTATTTGTATTGTGATTTGGATGAAAGTTTGCAGAACAAGTTCATTTTTCATACAGCAGTTTATACATTTTGTTTCATAATGTTGACTCCAATTCCCCACAATGTAACAGCTCTCTTCCCAATTCCTCCCTGTAGTTACCACATCCCTGTATCCTTCTTTTCTATGCATTCCTGCTACCCAAGCTGCCTTCCTGTGCAAACACTTCTCTTCTGTTCTCCCACAATTGATTGCTCTATGAGTGTATCTACCTAATGTAAATTTTCACCCTATATGCCTGTTTCACTCACAGGAGCAAGTTCAGTACCAGACCTAAAGGGTAACTAGGGGCCGTAGTCTCAAGGGTCTCACCAGGCTCTATCAGACCAGTCAATCTGGTGGGTTTTTGTGTGTGTGTGTGTGTGTGTGTGTGATTTTGAGTTTTGTTCCACATTGTTCTCCCACTCTCTCCAGGATCTCCTGCACTGATCCCTTTCCGAGTGATTGATAGTGGTAGGCTGGCATCATTTAGTTCTTCTGGTCTCATGGTCATATAGGCTGAGGATCACATGGTCTACTAGTCCCTTGGACTAATTGTTTCCATGCTTCTTTGGCTTTCTTCATTCTTTGCTCTGGATGAGGAGAGACCCATTGTTGCATCTAGATGGCTGCTTGCAAGCTTTTAAGGCCCCTGTCACTACTCACCAAAGCAGGATGTGGAATGTTTTTGTGTAGTATGTTATTTTAAATTTTGACCTTCCAAGTTGTTTATATATCACTGCTTCTCAGTGTTTAGTATGTATACAAATCACTTGGGAATCTTCTTGAAATATAAGTTTTGATTTAATAGTTTTGGGATGGAGTCTGAGATTCTGCATTTCTAACAAGTTTCTAGATGGTACTGATTTTATTGGTCTGTGGACCATACTTTGGGAAGTAAGGGTGTAGAGGATTGCATAGATAAAACAAATTTTATATGGAATATGATCCATGAAGGAAATCAGAGATAATATTTATCATTATCAATCATCCACAATAAGATACTGCCTCGAAAACCCAAGGAGGGGTCATTATGAGTTGGATCCAACTCAATGGCAGTGGGGTAGAGGGATAATAAGATAAGAATGTTCCTAGGTATTTCCTATACATAAATTCCAGTCCTCATAATACTTTGACAATGAATAAGGAAGACAAAAGAAGAATTGATGCATTTGAGTTGTGGTGTTGATGGAGAATATTGAATATACCACAGACTGCCAGAACAACAAACAAATATGTCTTGGAACAAATGCAGCCAGAATGCTCCTTGGAAATAAGGAGGGTGAGACTTCATCTTATGTATTTTTGACACATTATCAGGAGGAACTAGTCCTTAGAGAAGGATATCATGCTTGGTAAAGTAGAGGGTCAGTGAAAAAGAGGAAGACCTTCAATGAGATGGATTGACACAGTGGTTGCAATGATAGATTGAAACATAGCAAGGATTGTGAGGATGACACAGGACCATGAATTGTTTCATTCTGTTATACATAGGGTCACTATGAGTTGCAACCAATTAGACAACACATAACAACTAATGACTATACCTGTACTTGCTTCTCCCATATATCATTTCACTTTATGGCTTTATAGCAGGGTTGTCCAATAGAACTTTCTGCAATGACAGAAATGTTCTACTCAATATGGTGGCCACATGTGGCTATTGAGCAGTTGAACTGTGACTATTTTGACAGAAGATCTGAATTTTATCTATTTAAATAGCCACCTGTGTCTACTGGTACTGTATAGGATAGCATAGTTCTAAAGGGAAACTCCTAAAGATAAATGGGAATTTAAGTTTGAAGGTGACTTGGATTTGCATTGTAAGTATGTGTGTCATGTTCATGCCCTGTACTTGGAACATATTGAATAATACAATGTTCACAATTTCATCCATAATCTTTTCTTCCCTAGTTTCCTGTGGTAGTCAATTTGGTTCAGCCTGGTTGAGTGGCTGGGCAGCTGGATATAGTTATTCCCCATGGTGAGATTGGCAATCAATTCTGTGGTGGAATGTACCGGAGCAGCTGAGATGTCATCTGCTTCCAGTATATAAGAAGTAGCTTTGAGGAAGTTTTCTAGCTTTTTGTCACACTTGAACCCTGTGTGTAGCAAAGTCATTGTTCAACAGATTTCCACGCCCTGCCAATCTTGGGACTTCTTCTGGACTTGAATAAGTGGCCTGCCATGTTGTTTGGTAATATCGGGACTGCCTTTTTACTTGTTGGCCTTGGCTTTGTCAGCCTCAGCAGCCTGCAGCTGCCTGAGTGAAGAAAAGCCTCTCCCTTCAGTGAGCTGGGAGCTGAAGCTCAAGGTTGAGGCGCTTTCACCCAGCCCCTAGAGCCCAGCACTTTGAACTCAGACTTCTAGTCTCCAAAACTGTAAGAGAATAAACTCCTGTTTGTTTAAACCATTTCTATTTGTGGTATATGTCTGTTAGAAGGGCATTAGGTAACCAAAACATTTCCTTTTTTTTGGTATTGCACCCTGCATCAATATAACAATAAAGCTCTTCTGCCTTTTGGGATCACACACATCTATTAAAAAGAAGTCCTGAACATGGTATAAGATACTAGACTAGTGACTACAAAGGAAACATATGCCAATTCAGGAAGGAGGAGGATGTGGCATGGGGAGTCCCTAAGAGACAAGAATAACAAGTGGAAACCACCTCCTATTCTTTTGGGGTTTGGGAAAAAGAAAAAAGAAAAGAACTGTTTAGATTCTTCCCCATCCTCTTGGGACCTATAACAATTAGAATGCTTTCAGCTACAAGTAACAGAAACCCTGACCCAGATTGATTTTAAGGATAAATAAGTATATTATTTTACTAATTGGAAGTCCAGCGATGTAGTGGACTTCAGAGTTATTTGATTTAATTGCTCAGCAATGTCTTAAAATACCCATATTCCACCATCTCCCTTCTCTCCCACACTTAATGGTTTCATCCTCAGGCTGGTAGCAAGATGGCTACAGCAATTTTGGACAGTATATCCAGACACAACAATATCCAAAGGAAAAAGAAAAATCTCCTCTTGCAACTCCTTCCTGGAAAAGAGGAATGTTTCTCCAGAAGCACTGGGAAGGTTTCTACCAGTCTCATTGGCTGAAATTAGATCACATGGCCACTATTAGTGACAGGGATGATGAGATTTACCTTACACTAATTTGGCCTAACCCTGTGGCTGGGAGTGAAGTTGCTTCCTTTGAATACATAGGCTGTGTAAGGAGGGGCAGATAGTGAACATAACTGGCATTCTATTAGAAGGAAAGAGGGGTAGGTGACCCCAGTGTCTCCTAAGGTGCCAAATATGAAAGGAGGTTGGGAATAGAGCACCTGCCAAAGCATTCAGTTTGGTGAAAGCAAACCTGAGGGAGTCAGGGTTGATGGCCTACTTCTCTGTATGAACACAGTGACTCTAGGAGAAATCTCGCACTTGACTCAATGCCACGTCCCATATATTTTAGGGCTCATAACATTGGTGGAGTCCAGGCCAGTGGACTGGCTGTGGTGCTTCTATTTTCCTGTGTCCTGGGCAGGGCACACAGGGACCCAGAAATGCCCACAGGCCTTTGTGAGAGCACAAAGAAGAGCCAAAGAGGTATTGAGAGGCAGAGTGGATCAGCAGAGTCCAGAGGAGTAGCAATAACAAGTGTAAAGTGCCTAGCACAGGATCCATATTGTTGTTGTTCACTGTCATTGAGTTAGCTCCAATTCATGGCAAACCCAATGGTGACCCCATGTACAACAGAATGAAATGTGGCCAAGTTGTGCACCATCATCATGATCATTGGAATACTTGAGTCCAGTTGGACAGTGTTCTGTTTTGATCCATAGGTTTTTACTGGCTAATTTCCTGAAGTAGATCATCAGTCCTTTCTTCCTAATCTGTCTTAGTCTGGAAGCTCTGCTGAAACCTGTCCAACATGGGTGACCCTGCTGGTATGTGAAATACTGGTGGCAAAGCTTCCATCATCATAGCAGTACACTAGCCACTCAGTATGACAAACTGACAGATGAGTAGTGAACAGGACTCATAAGACCTTATTTTGGCACATAAGACTTCTACTCTCTGGGAATATTCTCACCTAATCTGTGTCCTATGTTACCAATCTAGGGCTGACCTTTGCCCACTCCATGATGACTCTGTTGTGTCAGGGACAGCTTTTGCAGTCTTGTGTTTTTGATTCTTGCCCCACGTGGAGAGCACCCTGCTGGCTCAGCACACACCTTCAGGGACTCACTCTTAGTTCTCTGTGCTGAATCAAAGGCCTGAGAATAACTTGACTTTGGTATCTTTCCCTCCACTCTGTAAAAACTTTGATTGAAGCCATGGCAATCATTCATTAATATCAAATATTTTGTCTTTTAAATAGACCTTTTCTTTGAGTCACGTTCTCTAATTTTTCTCTTCTTCAAATTCACTTGGACTATTTGCAAATTCTCAGATTGAGACACCCAGGTGGCCAACACTGACCTTGGGCTACCTCGCTTCTTTTTTGTCTCCTGGGTAGTAGTCCACACCTTTCCTTATTGAAACAAGAAAGTGTCCAGCCTTGACCCCATCTCCATTCTTTCAGGCTGGAACCACTTACTACCCAGGAAATGAAATCTCTCCTGTCCTGTGCGCTGGAAATCCCCGGGACTGAACTTCTCATACAGCCTTTCCTGAATTACTGTGTGGCTTCCTCAAGCTTCCTGCCTGCCTACCCCTCAAAGACTCTGTGTCTGTAGTCACTTTCTTCTTTCATTATTTATGTCCAATTCTATGAATTCAATGTAAGGATTATGCTATCACCTTCATTTCCTGTGTCACTCTACCTCATTCATCTCTATCTAACTAACTCTCCCGCTTGACAGATCTCACTGGCCAAGAATGTTGTCACACTATTCCCTTGGTGGTCCTTCCCCTTTCCTTGACTCCACATCTCTTTTAACACAATGGACAAGTGGGTTCAGAAACGTCTTAACTAAACCCTAATGGATGACCCAGTTCAGTGTCCCCAAAAGCCAGTTTGCTCACTGGAGTCCTGGTAGCTGTTTCAGAACTACCTGGGAGTATTTTAAAAAATATATGTATTCAAGACTAATGAATAGAAGCTGTGGATGAATGGATGAGAGGAGACAGTCTAGATATTATATAGTGCTGTGCACTATACACTATATACACTTCTCAGGGGATTCTATTGATCTTGGTGTGAGAAGTATCTGATCACCTATGACTATCTGGATTCCCATGTTGAAGTCACTCTTGTAATGGTGCTCAAGCCTCTTTCAGACCTGAGAAATGGAGGAAGAGACAGTAAGCTCACCTGCAAGCCAGATACAAGTGTAATCACGATGAACAGCCATTTAATTAGGTCAGCATTAAGGCTCTGCAAGCAGGTTTTTTTTTTTTTTTTTTTTTTATTTTATTTGAAAGGTAAATGTTTAGGGATTTGAATTAATGAAAATGCAAAGGATTTTGTCATGGGTTGAACAACTGAGATAGAGTTAACTTGTGCA
>NW_006921829.1:3874318-3876086 GCF_000298275.1 Orycteropus afer afer | reverse complement strand
TCCCAGAACATTGTATTATGCCACGCCCAACAGAAATAACCCAGGTGGGCGACTTTAAAATCAGGATCTCCTCCGTAGCTAATAGCAATTCCCACCTTAGAGTTTACAAAGACTTATGGGTAGAAAAGCCACACTAAGTAATTTACTACACCGCAACTTGGTTATCATTATTGTTAACAAACAGCTACTAATTTTCTGCTGACACCAAGGTTTGGTAGTAGAGGGGAAAAAAAATCTGACAGTTTCACCTGGAGAAGTTTGCAAAGCAGCTGTGGAAGAGCACACAGGCTTCAAAAGACATACTGACCATTCTCGGTTTAATAGTGTCCCCTCCAATTCATGTATACCTAGAACTAGTGAATATAGCCTTATATTATAATCATTTATGATGAGATCATACTGAATTAGGGTGAGCCCTACATCCAGTGACCAGTGTCCTTGTAAGAAGAGGGAAACTTGGACACAGAGACATAGACTTAAGGAAGATCACATGAAGCTGGAGGTAGAGATTGGAGTGATCCATTGACTAGAAGTGAAGAGAATCATGGAAGAATTTCTCCTTCAGAACCTCCAAAAATAACCAACACTGACAATACCTTGATTTTGGACTTCTAGCCTCCAGAACTGTGATGCAATACATTTCTGTTGTTTTAAGTCACTCACGTACTTTGTTACAGCAGCCTTATGAAACCAATGCATGGATCTTATTGTTTCCTGAAAAAATTGGAATCTACCATTTTAAATTTATTTTTCTCTTAACTCCCTCAACAGTTACAAAGAAGCTATGGTAAATCAGGGATAGTACAGAACGGGAAGAATACATGTGAGAAGAGATGGTCCCAGTATAGGGGAGAAACACAACATACACATAATATGATCAGAGCTAAACAGAGAAACATACTAACCATCGTGAGAACACAGAGAAGGGAGTTTTTTACTATGATGGTGAGGGAACTTGTTGTTTATATCCACCTAAGAATGAACTATGTGTTAATCACTATACCCATCCCCTGCCATGGAGTGGACTCCAACTCATCATAACTCTAAGGGACAGAGTAAATGTGCCCAATGTTGTTGTTGTTGTTAGGTGCCGTCGAGTCATCTCCGACTCATAGTGACGCTATGTACAGCAGAACAAAACACTGCCCAGTCCTGTGCCAGACTCAGGATCCTTGATATACCTGAGCCCATCTTTGTAGCCACTGTATCAATCCATTTCATTGAGGGCCTTCTCCTTCTTTGTTGACCCTCTATTTTACAAAGCATATATTTCTCCAGGGAATGGTTCCTTTTGGCAACATGACCAAAGTAGGTGAGACCAAGTCTGGATATTCTCGCTTTCAAGGAGCATTCCAGCTTCACTTCTTCCAGGACAGATCTGTAGTCCTTTTAGCAGATCATGATACTCTTAGCATTCTTCTCTAACACTACAACTCAAAAGCATCAACTTCTTCAGTCTGCCTTATTCATTGTCCAGGTATCACATGTATAAAAGGTGACTGAAAATACCATGGCTTTGGTTGGACACACCTTCGTCTTCAAGGAGATGTCTTTGCTCTTCATCACTTGAAAGAGCTATTTTACAGCAGATTTGTCAAATTCAATACATTGTCTAATGTCTTGACTGCTACCTCCATTAGTGTTGATTGTAGTAATCAAGTAATATGAAGTCTTTAACAATTTCAATCTTTTCTCCCTTTTACTTGAAGCTGTTTATTGGACCAGTTCTTAGGATTTTTGTTTCCTTTTTTTTTTTTTTTTTAATTTT
>NW_006921829.1:3855005-3865855 GCF_000298275.1 Orycteropus afer afer | reverse complement strand
GCCATCTTGCCGGAACTCGGAATTTTTGTTTTCTTTACACTGCAGACTGTAGTCTTTAATCTTTATCAGTAAGTACTTCAAGCCATCCTCACTTTCAACAAAGTTGTGTCATCTGTGTATCTTAGGTTGCTAAAGAGTCTTGCTCCAATCCTGATGCCATGTTCTTCTTCATATAATCCAGCTTCTCAAATTATTTGCTCAGCATACAAATTGAATAAGTATGGTGAAATGATACAACCCTGATGCACTTCCTTCTTGATTTTAAATCATGCAGTATCCCCTTGTGCTGTTTGAATGGCAGCCTCCTGATGTGTGTACAGGTTCCTCTTGAGTACAATCAAGTGTTCTGGAATTTCCGTTCTTCTCAATGTTATCCATAATTTGTTATGATCCACACAATTGAATGTTTTTGCAAGGTCAATAAAACACAAGTAAACATCTTTCTGGTATTCTTTGCTTTCAGTTAAGATCTGTCTGACATCAGCAGTGATATCCCTCATTCCACGTCTTCTTCTGAATCCAGCTTGCATTTCTGGAAGTTCTCTGTCAATATACTGCTGCAACCATTTTTTAATTATCTTCAGTAAGATTTTACTTGCATGTGATATTAAGGGGTGTTCTGGTAGCATAGTGCCTAAGGCATCTGACTGCTAACAAGAAGGCTGGCAGTTCAAACCCACCAGCCACTCCTCAGGAGGAAAATGGGGTAATCTACTTCCGTAGTGATACTACCTTGGAAACCCAGGGAGGGGTCGCTATGAGTTGGGTCCAACTTGAGGGCACATAATAAAAACAACAACAACATGATATTAATGATATTTGATAATTTCCACATTCTGTGGGATCACGTTTCTTAGCAATGGGTACAAATATGGATCTCTTCCAGTCAGTTGGCCAGGTAGCCTTTCTTCCAAATCTCTTGGCATAGCCAAGTGAGTGCCTCCAACATGACATCCATTTGTTGAAACATCTCAGTGAGTATTCCATCAGTTCCTGGAGCCTTGTTCTTTGCCAATTCCTTCAGTGCAGCTTCAACTTCTTATTTCAGTACCATTGGTTCTTGATCATATGCTACCTCTTGAAATGGATGAACCTCAACCAATTTTTTTTTTTTGGTACAGTGACTCTGTGTATTCCTTCCACCTTCTTTTGAAATTTCCTGCATTCAGTATTTTCCCCATAGAATCTCTCAATTTTGCAACTTGAGGCTTAAATTTTTTCCTCAGTTCTTTCAGATTGAGAAGTGCTGAGCATGTTCTTCCCTTTTGGTTTTCTAACTCCAGGTCTTTGCACATTTCATTATATCAATTGGTTTTGTCTTCTCGAGATGCTCTTTGAAATTTTCTGTTCAGCACTTTTATCTTGTCATTTCTTCCATTTGCTTTGGCTACTGTTCGCTTGAGGGCAGGTTTCATAGTTTCTTCTGACATGCATTTTGATTTTTTTTTTTTCCTTTCTTGTCTTTTTAATGACCTCTTGCTTTCTTCATGAATTATTTTTTTTCCTTTTTTTTTATTGTGATTTGGGTGAAAATTTATAGAGCAAATTCACTTTCTATTCGGCAGTTTACATACACTCTGTCTCATGACATTGACTATAATTTATCCCAATGTAACAGCTCCCTTCCCACTTCCTCCCGAAAGTTACCTCTTCCCTGTGTCCATCCCTCCATATGCTCCTGCCCCCTGAGATGTCTCCCTGTGCATAAACAGTCCTTCTTTTTCCCATGATTGTTCTCTCCAATGGGTGTATCTAACTCAGGTAAATGTTCAACTCATATGCCTGTCTTTTGTTTGCCTGGAAGCCACAGGTGTGGGTTCAATTCCAGACCTGAAGGTCAGCTAGGGGCCATAGCCTCAGTGGTTCCACCAGGCTCTATCAGCCTAGCAAACCTGCCCCCCCTTTTTTTCCCAAATGCTTTTGAGTTTTGTTCCACATTGTTCTCTCTCTCTATCCAGGATCTCCTACATAGATCCCACTCTGAGTGGTTGACAGTGGTAGCCAGGCATCATCTAGTTCTTCTGGTCTCATAGTCTTATAGGCTGCAGATCACATGGTGTAATGGATGATGTTCTTGATGTCATCCCACAATTCCTCTGGATTTCAGTCATTGGTGTTCAATGCATCAAATCTATTCTTTAAATGGTCTCTAAATTCAGGAGGGACATTATCAAGGTCATATTTTGGCTCTCATGGACTTGTTTTAATTGTCTTCAGCTTCAACGTGAACTTGCATATGAGCAGTTGATGGTCTGTTCCACAATCAACTCCTAGCCTTGTCTGGCCAAAGATATATTAACTTCTCCATTGCCTCTTGCCACAGATGTAGTCAATCTGATTCCTGTGTATTCCATCAGGTGAAGTCCACATGTATAGTTGTCACTTATGTTGTTGAAAAAATGTATTTGCAATGAATAAGTCATTAGTCTTGCAAAATTCTATCATGCAATCTTCAGTGTTATTTCTGTCACCAAGGTCATATTTTCCAACTACCAGTAACTTCTTTGTTTCCAAATTTTGCATTCCGGTCACCAGTGATAATCAACATATCTTGATTGCATGTTTGGTCAATTTCAGACTGCAGCAGTTGGTAAAAATCTTTAATTTCCTCATCTTTGGCTTTGGTGGTTGGTGCATAGTTTGAACAATAGTAGTATTAACCAGTCTTCCTTGTGGTTTTTTTTTGTTATGTGTCGTCATGTAAGACTCGACTCATAGCAACCCCTCCTTGAGTTTCTGAGATGGTATCACTATGGAAGTAGATCGCCCAACCT
Source organism: Orycteropus afer afer (assembly GCF_000298275.1). NCBI lineage: Eukaryota > Metazoa > Chordata > Mammalia > Tubulidentata > Orycteropodidae > Orycteropus > Orycteropus afer. Next base: position 3,863,081 of record NW_006921829.1, on the reverse strand, counting down.
TCCTTCCAAGGAGTGGATGGTGGGTTTGAACCACCAGCCTTCTGTTAGCAGTCAAGTGCCTGAGGCACTATGCTATCAGAGCTCCAGACAAACATGTTAGTCTCCTTTAATTGTTCTTGACCCTTCTGCATCTGACTGCCTTGGGCCCTGGCCTTAAATTAGAGCCTGCCATGAACTCAATTCCAAGTCATCATAACTCTATGGGATACAGTAAGTCTGCCCAATATGGTTTCTAAAGCTGTAAATCTTTGTGGAAGCAGACTGCTTCATATTTCTCCTGTGGAGAGGCTGGTGGGTTTGAACTGCCGGTCTTTTGGTTAGCAGCCCAGTGCTTTAACCACAGCACCACCAGAGCTCCTTAGCAACTACACGAGGCACTTTTAATATGTTATCTCATTAAATATATTTTATTATTCACCAGAGTCTTTGTTGTTGTTGTTGTTATGTGCCGTGGAGTTGGACCCAACTCATAACGACCCCTCCTTGGGTTTATGAGGCAATATCACTACAGAAGTAGATTGCTCCATGTTCCTTCTGAGGAGTGGCTGGTGGGTTTGAACCGCCAGCCTTCTGGTTAGCAGTCAAGTGTCTTAGCCACTATGTTACCATCTTAATTTTACATGTTACATAGATCCTCCTTTAACGATAGTTGATGTTTTGTGAAAGATAATACAGTACTATCCGTTCAGTTCCTTATGTATTTATTTGCATACTCTAATTTGCATAGGAGATGCTAAGGTTCTCAGGTTTAAAAAGGACTTGAACTCTCAGGTGGAAAGAGAGGAAGAACTCTCCTCAGAAAACCCACCAAAAGGGGAGGAGTGTCTGGCCCACACATTGACAAAGTTTTGGCCAAGGATTAAGACAGGGTTTCCAACCATTTTAACAAGATCTTATGTATACATAGGAATCACCTGGGGATCTTGTTAAAATTTAGACTGTGTTTCAGTATATCTGGGGTGAAAATGGAAATTCTCAACAGGATGTCAAAGCAGAATGAAGTAGTTTGAAGCTCTTTTGGATATGATGAGGTGGGAGGGGCCAGAAAAACAAACAGGTGTGGGTAATGAGGAAGTGAGCAAGGAAAGTAGTCATCTGAGGTATTCAGGTATCATCCTGACTAGGGGTGGGGGCTGGGGGGTGGGGAGAATGCCCAGATGGGAGTAATGAGCATGTAGGAGGGTCAGGGGCAGCCTAGGCTTGGTTAATTTGGAGGTGGGAGAGGTCAGGGGGAAGGTCAGGGTGGTCAAGTTGCTGAGAGTCAGTGTTTGTGTTGTTGTTTTTGTTGGTATATGCCCTCAAGTTGGGCCTGACTCATAAGTGCCTATATTTCCCAGCATAGTGGAGCTTAAGCTATTTGGGCTACAAACAGATGAGGTAATTGCTCATGGTCACTGAATCAGTAAACAGCAGAACTAGGAATTAAACCCAAATTCTTCAGACTACAAATGTATTTCTCTTGCAGAGGTGACATTTGAGTAGAGGCTTCATAAGTAGAAAGGGGCTTAAGGCAGACCATTCCAGAGACAGTTGAAACCAGGTTTGCAAAAATAGAAAGGATGGAAGAGTAAGATGTTTGAGAGGCTAAAAAAACAAGGAAACAAACTCACTGTCGTGGAGTCGATCACGACTCATAGCAACCCCTCCTTGGATTCCTGAGGCGGTATTTCTACAGAAGTAGATTACCCAATCCTCCTTCCAAGGTGTGGCTGGTGGGCTTGAACTACCAGCCTTCTGCTTAGCAGTCAAATGCCTTAGGCACTACACCATACTTTCTAAGCCAATGAAGCTGTGTAGAGGAAGTTAAACAAGTGAATTTGGTGAGCCAGGTTATGGGTAGATTGTGCAGAGCTATGTTTGCCCTGCTAAGGCAGAGCTTCTGTTGTTGTTGTTGTTGTTTGCCGTCGAGTCGGCCCCAACTCATAGAGACCCCTCCTTGGGTTTCCAAGGCAGTATCACTACGGAAGCAGGGTTGCCCAACCTTCCTTCCGAGGAGTGGCTGGTGGGTTTGAACCGCCAGCCTTCTGGTGAGCAGTCAAGTGCCTGAGACACTATGCTACCAGAGCTCGTAAGGCAGAGCTTCTAGACCTTTCTTAATGCCTCAATCTTTGTCTCTTGATAAACACAAAAATCTAATTTCCTCCTTTCGAGTTAGTTGTTTGAAATATTAAACACAATGAATATTTTGACCAAAACAAATCACAGCAATAGATATTTTTACAATGTGAATTTTCAATTGACTACATTCTTGAGTCTGTGTGGTGTTATCTATCTCAGCTGACTGGAAATAGAGCTGTAGAGTCAGAGAAATTGTGAAGGAGGCCATCACAACTCTACAGAAGCAGTGTGGATGAAGAAGAGATAGATTCAAGAGTGATTCCGGGAAAAAATTGATAAGGACTCTTATAAGAGAGAACTATTAGAGAACCAAATAGCTACTTTGGTTATTGAGGAGTTTTGCCTTGAACTAGAAAACTGAGCTACTCCAGCCTTAGGTACACTTACAGTTTAAATCTGAGTCCAGGAATAATAAATGGAAGTGCACAAATATTTGTCCTCACAAATATTCTGTCATTCACATCATCAATCTAAATAGGTGTCTTTGGTGTAAAAATGAGAGAATCTATGACTTTGATGATTTGTCCCTCAAAGCAGATCATTTACCAGATGCAAATTGTTTATTATAATAACTGCTAATGATAGCTGAGCTCTCACTGTATGCCAGGCACTGTACTAAGTGCTTTATGTGTATCAACTCATTTGATCCTCACAATTCTTCGAGTTTGGTGCTACTCTTTCCTCATTTTCCAGATAATGGAACTGAGACTTAGAAAGGAGAAGTAACTTGTTTAAGGTCACACAGCTGACAAGTGGTAAAGTCAGAATTAGAGCTCAGGTCTGTCTAGTATCAGAGTTATTTAGTATGTGTGAGGAGCTACTCAAATGAGAGTTTAGGAGCTTACACAGTGAGCTAGGATGTGACTGAGTTCCCATTTATGCCAAGGGCAGGAGACCTAGGCAGGATCAGAGAACAAACACCTAAGGGCAAGGTGCACTATTCCTGTGGGAAGATCCTTAGTCTGTGTTCAGCGTGGCTCCTGTAGTCCCACGCTGTGGAATAGAGAAGGTAATACTAGGTCCCTATTTTCAAAAGCTTCTCTCTAGTGCTGCCCAACTCAGGCCAAAATGGAATGTGTGTGAAAAAGGTGCTTGCTGGACACAAAGCAGATTCCTAAATTATGTAACTGGTTCCCAAGCTTGACTGTCAAGATGTGGCAGGCATAGAAGATCAGGGCTGCACCAGGAAGAGCATCAAAGAAAAGCAGACAGGATCATGCAATGCCTCTGGCTCAATGTCTCCAGCCATTCAATGGCCTTAACTCTTCCTTACCTGGCATATATTAAATACACTTTTAATGTATACTTGTCAAAAAAGTGTTTCTTTAATATTGAATGAAGTCAGTCACCAAAAGACAAATATTGTATGATTCCTCTTGAATGAAATATCTGAAAACAAACAAACAAACAAAGAAAATCCATTGCTGTTGAGAAAATTCTGATTCATGGTACCCCATGTGACAGAGTAGAACTGTTCTATAGGGTTTGCTTGGTTATAGTCTTTATGGAAGCATATTTGACAAATGTATAGTCACTAAAGTTTATTAGTGGTTTCTAAGGGGTGAGAGTGAGGAGGTAAGGGGCAGTTATTGTCTAGGTATAATTGATTACCTGTAAATGGTGATGGAAAATTTGTCAATGGATACAGGTGTGTGTGTACAGCATAGTTGTTTTGGTTCTCTAGTTCCATTCTAACAGAAAATACCACAAATGCATGGCTGTAAAAAACAGGGATTTATTCTCTTACAGTCTTTCAAGCTAGAAGTCTGAGTTCAAGTGTCAGCTCTAGGAGCTGGGTGAACGTCCCTCAATCTTGAGCTTCAGCTCAGCCTCTTGCTCCCATCCCACTGGAGCTGGAGGCTTTCTTATCTCAGGCAGCTGCTGGCTGCTGAGGCATACAAACCCAAGGTCAACAAGTAAAATGGCACAGTCCCAAGATTATTAAACATGGCAGGCCACTAGTTCAAACTCAGAAACAGTCCCAAGATTGGCAGGTAATATGGCAGACTGCTGAATGAAGAGACAGCAACATGCATGGTCCAAGAGTGCCAAAAAGCTAGAGACCTTTCTCAAAGCTGTTTTTCAATCATTGGTGTTCAATGGGTCAAATCTATTCTTTATATGATTTCTAAATTCAGGTGGGATACAATCAAGGTCATATTCTAGGTCTCATGAACTTGTTTTAATTGTCTTCAGCCTCAACTTGAACTTGCATATGAGTGATTGATGGTCTGTTCCAAAGTCAGGTCCTGGCCTTGTTTTGGCTGTAGATATTGAATTTCTTCATTGCCTTTTTCCACAGATGTTGTCAATATGATTCCTGTGTATTCCATCTGGTTAAATCAATGTATATACCCATCGTTTATGTTGTTGAAAAAAGGTATTTACAATGAATAAGTCATTGGTCTTGCAAAATTCTATCATGAGATCTCCAGCATTATTTCTATCACCAAGCCCATATTTTCCAAGTACTGGTGATTCTTCTTTGTTTCCAACTTTTGCATTCCAATCACCAGTATTAATCAACATATCTTAATTGCACATTTGGTTAATTTCAGACTGCAGAATTTGGTCAAATTCTTCACTTTCCTTGTCTTTGGCTTTGGTTGTTGGTACATAAATTTTAATAATAGTAGCACTAACTAGCCTTTCTCATAGGCATATGGCTATTGTCCTATCACTGACAACATTATATTTCAGGAAACATTCTTTATGATGATGAATGCTGCACCATTTCTCTTCAGGTTGTCATTCCTGGCATAGTAGATCATGGCATTGCCATAGTCACTGATCTTAGTCATTCCTGGCATTGTCTGATTCAAAATGGCCAAAACCAGTCCATTTCAGCTCATAAATGCCTGGGATAACAATCTTTGTGGGTTCCACTTCATTTCTGATAACTTCCAAATTCATACTTTGTACATTTCATGTTCCAATTATTAATAGATGTTTGCAGCTGTTTCTTTCAATTTTCAGGCATGCCATATCAGCAAATGGAGGTCTTGGAAGCTTTACTGCATCCATGTCATTAAGGTCAACTGTACTTTGAGGAGGCAGCTCTTCCCTAGTCGTAATTTTAGTACCTTCTGGCTTGCGGGGCTTATCTTTGGGCACTATATTGAACAATGTTTCAGGGCTATTCATAAAATTTTCCAGTACTATATCAGACAGTGTTTGACTGCTATTCATAAGATTTTTCACTGGCTAGTTCTTTGACATGTGGATGGCCCCTTCCCTCTTCCAAGTCTGTTTAGTCTGGAAGATGCACTTAAATCTGTTCAGCATGGGTGACCCTGATGTTATTTGAAATACCAGTGGCACAGCCTCCAGACTCACAGCAACACTCAACTCACCATAGTAGGACAAACTGACAGACGAGTGGTGGATAAAATCCTTAAGAGCTTTTAAACATTTAACTTCCAAAGTTTAGCAATTCAGCCTGCAACTATGAAGAAAGAATTTACTAATGACATTTAAACACAACTTGAATACATTTCTTAAAACTGATGTAGGCTTCAGTCCTGCTAGGTAAAGGAACAGTTTATATTTTCCTCCATGGCAACCTTTATTCATTTGTCATGAATTCTAAGGGAAAAAAAAAAATTACACATGCTTGTCTAATATAGTTGTTTTGAACTTAAGAAATACACATCTAAAAGCCACTTGTAGATTATTTCTAACATATCTACAGCCTAAATTATTGAATTTTAAAAGTACATGAATATCTTACAAAAGCTTTTTGCTACTTTCAAGTTCTAATCTCCATGTATTTGTCACCTGAGTCTAGGCTGAACAAGTCTCAGCTATAATCCAACGGTGACCAACATCAGCATGGTGCTATGTGGCCCTAGCAACTAATAAGAAAAAACATTCTGAAAGAGTTGGAATTCTTCACTACTTTACTGGAAGAAGCTGAATAGTGTTATGGTAGAACAATGAATCCACCTTTCTTTGGAAGAGGCAGCTAAATAAGAATGTTGTTGTTGTTGTTATTTGCCATTGAGTCGGACCTGACTCATACTGACCCCTCCTTGGGTTTCTGAGGCAGTATCACTACAGAAGTAGATTGCCCAATTTTCCTTCCGAGGAGTGGCTGGTGAATTTGAACCACCAGCCTTCTGGTTAGCAGTCAAGTGCCTTAAGCAAGAACGGAACAATCTATATATGTGGGAGGAGAGTAGGTACTAAGGCTCCCAGGGTTAACCGCAATGCCAGAAGTTAAATTTTCCCAAGTTGGAAAAAAAATGGACAAAGATTTGCACCACCCAAAATGAAGTCACAACAAGCCCATCATGCATTAAATATGTGATGATGCTTTCTTTAGAAAGGGCTCCTGAAGAAGACATAAGAAAGAACAGTTCTGCCCATAGGCATGGTTTAACAGTGGCTTTTAGAGCTCCTGTGGGCTTTCATGTGACTATTTACTCTGAACAAATAATGGAACCACATTCTCACACAAGACCTGGTAACTCTGCAGCCTCCTGAGATCCACAAGTTACCACAAAACCAAATCTTGTACTACATGTACAGGATATCTGGAACTCCAGGAAGAGGCTATGTTTCTCTTACATTGGAATCATTCTAATACACACCAGGAGTATTCACTGCATTATATTCAGGGTGTTCTGTTGTTTTTTGATTGGATGGTTGGTTGATACAGTAGTAATGTGTCTTATGCAGTTACATTTAAAGGAAGGGGTAGAAGAAATGGAAGATTTGAATAGAATTGTAGAAATAAGGTTGACACAGACTTTTGGCAAGTGAACACCAGACCATTGAAAACAAATGGACAAAAAAAAAAATGACTAGAAAGAGAAAAAGAAGTGGACTTTCACTTTAGCAGATGTCAGATTTCAACCTAAAAACAGATGGAAAGATAGATATAGAGACTGTGGTTACCACAGAGAATGCATAAAATTGCAACCATTAAATTAGGCACATGGTTTTACCCTGGTGCACTGTATCTTTTGGTTATGAATTGAATTATATCCCCCCAAAATATGTGTTGTAAATCCTAACCTTTGTGCCTGTGGTTATAATCTCATTTGTGTTGTTATGTGCTGTCATGTCAGACCCAACTCATAGTGACCTTTCCTTGGGTTTCGGAGGCAGTATCACTAGGGAAGTAGATTGCCCAACCTTCCTTCCATGGAGTGGCTGGTGGGTTTGATCTGCCAGACTTCTGGTTAGCAGACAAGTGCCTTAGACACTACGTTTGGGGATGGTTTTTTTCTTTGTTATGTTAATGAGGCAGGGTTAATGTAAGGTATATCTTGAGTCAATTTCTTTTGAGATATAAAAGAGATTCAAAGCAAGCTAGCATGTAGAGATAAGGGAAGAGAGATGCCAACCTACCTAAAGATCACCCAGGAACAGAAGCTCATAGATACAAGGACTTTTTCCTAGAGACAAAAGAGAGAGAATGATTTCCTTTAGGGCCGTACCTTGAATTTGGACTTCTAGCCTCCTGAACTGTGAGAAAATAAGTATCTGATTGCTAAAGCCATCCTCTTGTCTTATTTTTATTATAGAAACACTGTTGTTATTATTTTATTGTAAGGTGCCTTGGAGTTAGCTCTGACTCATAGCAATCCTATGTACAACAGAACAAAACTACCCACTCATGCACCATCCTCACAACACTTGCTATATTTGACCCTACTGTTGCAGCCATTGTGTCAATCCATCTTGTTGAGGGTTTTTCCCTTTTTTGATGACCCTTTACCTTCAATAACCAAAACAGAATTTGCTACTGACAGTGGGGTGCTACTCTAACACATACCTAAAATGTGGAAGCAGTTTTGGAAATGGGTAATGACTAGAAGCTAGACGAGTTTTAAGGTTCCCTTATCTCTACACCTACACTTCATAACCTTATGAATAGCAAAGAAACACTGTTTGGAACATTACCACACACCTTTAGGAATAGTCCGTTTAGGCTAAAAGGCTCTCAAAATA
>NW_006921829.1:3850422-3852077 GCF_000298275.1 Orycteropus afer afer | reverse complement strand
CAATGATGAGCTCAAGTATAGCAGGGATTGTGGGGCTGGCACGGGATAGGGCAGTGTTTTGTTCTGCTGTGCATGGGGTTGCTATGAGTCGGAAATGACTTGACGTCACTTAAAAACAACAACAACAACAGTAAAAGCCACCACTCACTTGACTGTCAGTTTGTCATACTGTGGTGGCTTGCATGTTGCAGTAAGGCCGGGGACTAGGTCACCAGGATTTCAAATACCAGCAGGGTCACCCATTGTGGACAAGTTTCAAAGGAGCTTCCAGACTAAGACAGACTTGGAAGGAGGTAGGGGCCATCTACTTCTCAAGGAATTGGCCAGTGAAAACCTTATGAATAGCTGTGAAACATTGTGTGATATATTACCAGAAAACTTGTTGAATAGCCTTGAAACAATGTCTGATACAGTGCTGGAAGGTGAGCCCCTCAGGTCAGAGGACACTCAAAATATGACTGGGGAAGAGCTGCCTCCTTAAAGTAGAGTTGACTTTAATGACATAGATGGAGTAAAACTTTGAGACCTCCTTTTGCTGATGGTGCATGAGTCAAAATGGGAAGAAACAGATGCAAACATCCATTAATAATGATAATGTGAAACTTACAAAGAGTGAATCTAAGAAAATTGGAAATTGTCAAAAATGAAATGAAATGCATAAAGATCGATATCCTCAGCATTATTGTGCTGAAATGGACTGATTTGGGCTATTTTGACTCTCAGACAACCATATGATCTACCCTGCCAGGAATGACAAATTGAAGAGCAATGACATGGCATTCATCATCATGAAGAATGTTTCAAGATCTATGCTGAAGTACAATGCTGTCAGTGATAGGATGATGTCCATATGCCTACAAGGAAGACCAGTTAATACTATTATTCAAATTAACACAGCAGTCACTAAAACCAAAGGTGAGGATATTGAAAATTTTTACCAACTTCTGCAGTCTGAAATTGACTAAACATGCAATCAAGATTTATTGATTTCTACTGGTGACTAGCATACAAAAGTTGGAAACAAACAAGAATCACTAGTAGTTGGAAAATATGGCCTTGGTGATAGATCACTGGAGATCACATGATAGAATTGCAAGACCAATGTCGTATTCATTTCAAGTACCTTTTTCCAACAACATAAGTGGTGGCTATACCCGTGGAATCAAACTGACTACACCTGTGGAATGAGACAATGGTGAAGCACAATATCTTTAGCCAAAACAAGTCCAGAGCTGACTGTGGAGTAGACCATCAATTGGTCATATGCAAGTTCAAGGTCAATAAAAAAATTAAAACAAGTCCACTAGAGCAAAATTATAACCTTGATTATATCCCACCTGAATTTAGAGACCATCAAAAAAAATAGATTTGACACATGGAACACCAATGAACAAAAACCAGACAAATTGTGGGATGACACCAAGAACATCATACATGAAGAAAGCAAATCATCATTAAAAAGATAAGAAAGGAAGTAAAAAACAAAACAGATGTCAGAAGAAACTGCAATTTGCTTTTGAACAGAGAGTAGCTAAAGCAAATGAAAGAAATGACAAGATTAAAGAGCTGAACAGATTTCAAAGAGCAGCTCAAGAAGACAAAGTCAATTATTATAATGAACTGTACAGACCTGGAGTTAGAAAAACAAAAGGGAA
>NW_006921829.1:3837879-3849902 GCF_000298275.1 Orycteropus afer afer | reverse complement strand
ATCAAAAAGAATTGGTTGATGTTCATCTCTTTCAGGAGGTGGCATATGATCAAGAACCAATGATATTGAAGGAAGAAGTTAAAGCTGCACTGAAGGAATTGGCAAAAACAAGGCACCAAGAATTGATGCAATACCTATTAAGGTGTTTCAACAAATGGATGATGCTCTGGAGGCACATACTCAACTATGCCAAGGAATTTGGAAGATGGCTACCCGGCCAACTGACTGGAAGAGATCCATATTTGTACCCATTCCAAAGAAAAGAGATCCCACAGAATGTGGAAATTATTGAACAATATCATTAATATCTCATGCAGGTAAAATTTTGCTGAAGATAATTCAAAGATGGTTATAGAAGTATATTGACAGAGAACTTCCAAAAATGCAAGTTAAATTCAGAAAAGAATGTGGAAAAGGGATATCATTGCTGATATCAGATGGATCTTTGCTGAAAGCAAAGAATATCAAAAAGATGTTTACTTATGTTTTATTGACTATGCAAAAGCATATAACTGTGTGGATCATAACATTTTTTGGATAACATTGAAAATAATGGGAATTCCAGAATACTTAATTTAGCTCATGAGGAACTTGTACACAGACCACTAGGCTACTGTTCGAACAAAACAAAGGAATACTGCATAATTTAAAATAATGAAGGGTGTGCTTCAGGGTTGAATCCTTTCACCATAGTTATTCAATCTCTATGCTGAACAAATAATGTGAGAAGCTAGACTATATGAAGAAGAATTAGGCATCAGGATTGGAGGAAGTCTCATTAATAGCCTGTGATATGCAGATGACACAACCTTGCTTGCTGAATGTGAAGATAACTTAAAGCAGTTACTGATGAAGATTAAAGACTACAGTGTGTGTGTGTGGGGGGGACATCAGACTCAATTGGCACAACAAAATACATAAACGTCTTGTTCCTCATCCTACAATGAGTAGTGACTGGGGTCTTAAAAGCTTTCAAGCTGCCATCTAAGATGCACCTAATGGTCTCCTACTGTCAGAGTATTTAAAAAAAGGGCATTTGGAAACAATCAGCCTCAGGACATGATGGCCCTCGAGACCGGAAAAACTGAACAATAACAATAACCTAACAATAACGATAATAACAACAGTGTCACTATAACAGAAATAAGACAAGTGGATGGCTTTAGCAATCAGATACTTATTTTCTCACAGTTCAAGAGGCTAGAAGTGCAAATTTCAACCACTGAGGAAAGGAGCAAACCTGGAGATCCTGACAGTGGGAGGGAAAACATGGAACAAAATCCAAAAACTCAATAATGACCAGAATTACTGGTCGGATAGAGTCTGGTGAGTTCCCCAATACTATGGCCCTGCTGACATTCTGGGCCTGGAATAAAACTCACTCCCAGGGGCTGGCTCTCAGACCAATAGTAAACAAGATGTACACACAGAGCATTCAACCCAGGGTGATGCACCCACATACTCTATGAAAATGCATAAATGGGAGCTATAGACGATGGGACACCAGAGGGGCAACATTCACACGAGGAAATGCAGGACACACACACACACACACACACACACACAAGACTACAGTCTGGAGTATGGATTACACCTCAACATAAAGAAAATGAAAATCCTTACAACTGGACCAATAAGACCTAAAGGAGCTCTGGTGGCATAGTGCCTAAGGCATTTGAGTGCTAACCAGAAGGCTGGTGGTTCAAACCCACCAGCCACTCCTCAGATGGAAGATTGGGCAATCTACTTCCATAGAGATACTGCCTCGGAAACCCAAGGAGGGGTCGCTATGAGTCAGGATCAACTCGATGGCAGTGAGTTTGGACCAATAAGCAGCCTTTTGATAAATGGAGAAAATATTGAAGTTGTGAAATATTTCATTTTACTTGGATCCATCATCAACACAAATGGAAGCAGCAGTCAAGAAATCAGATGACATATTTGCACTGGGAAAATCTGCTGCAAAAGACGACGTTAAAGTACTGGTACTGAAGAGAGAAGATGTCTCTTTGAAGACTAACGTGTGCCTAACCCAGGCCATGGTATTTTCAATAGCCTTAGCATGTGAAAGCTGGAAATGAATAAGGAAGACAAAACAAGAGTTAATGCTTTGAATTGTGGTGTTGGCAAAGAATACTGAAGGTACCATGGACTGCCAAAAGAATGAACAAATCAGTCCTGGAAGAAATGCAGCTGGAATGCTCCTTAGAAGCAAGAATGACCAGATTTTGTTTCAGCTACTTTGGTCATGTTGTCAGAAGGGACCATTCACTGAAGAAGGATATCATGTTTGGTAAAGTGGAGGGTCAGTGAAAACGGAGAAGACCCTCAAAGAGATGGATTGACCCAGTGGCTGCAAAGATGGGCTCAGGTATAGCAAGTATGGTGAGAATGGCGCAGTTCAGGGCAGTGTTTTGTTCTGTTGTGCATAGGTCACTATGTGTCAGAGCCAACTCGGTAGCACCTAACAATAGTAAAAGCCTAGATTACCTTGAAGAGACTGTTAGCAGAATTATGGACATGAAAGGTAATTCTAATGAGGGCTCAGAAGGAAATGAGCAGAACTATAAAGGACATCTTTATCATCTTAGAGAAAGCACTAGGTTAACAACACAATGTTGCTAGAAATGTGGACAATAAATATGCTTCTGGTGTGGCTTTAAAAGGCAATGACTAACATATGAATGGATAATGCAAGAAATGTGATGCTTTCCATTCATTGGCCAAAATTTTGCCTGAATTATGCTCAAATGTTTGGTGGAAGGTAGAACTTACAAGTGATGAACTTAGATATTTAGGTAAGGAGATTTCTAAGCAAGATCTTAAGGGGGACTTGTGGTTTTTACTTGCCGCTTATGGTAAAATATGAGAAGAAAAAAAAAGAAGCAATACTTAATGAACCATGCAAAATGAAAACAGAACTTAAAGATTTGAAAACTTCTGTTGTACAAATTGATGACATATGTCATAGAATGTTCACCAAGGATGTGGCTACATGATCTTTTGTTAAAGAGATTAAGCCTGTGACTGGTGGGTCTAACCAACTACCACAGCAGAAAACCCATCAGCTTAGATCAAAGAGACAGAAAAAGAACAAAAGGAAAGAACACTATCTGCCTCTTGGTATCCTACAGGCAGGAAAAAGACAAAAATGCTACATCTGCTGTCCTCCAAAACAAGAAAAGTCTGTGCCTAGAGCAGCTTAGAGATCAGAACTATTGGGGAAAGCACAGAAATCAGGACCTTCTCAGTTTCAAAGCATAAGGCCATAGCTCCCTAGATTTCAGAGTAAGATTTTTGCCAACTGAGTTATGGAGTGTGGGGCGGATGTTAAAGTGTGTCTGGGGCAAGGTACTACTCTCCAAAGCTGAGGGGGCAGGGCTGCTATGTCCAAGGAGCAGGATAAAGGAGACTGCCAAAGGGGTGAGATTGACACTCAGATAGCCCAGGGATATGGGATGCCCAAAGATGAGAGAGCAGACTTGCTGTGCCAGTGGGCCTGGAAGGTGAAGCTCAAGCCCAGGGCTGAGGGGCCTTCACTCAGAATCCAGAGAGTATGGCTGACACCCAGAATCTGGAGGGCAGGACCATTGCCCAAATGGTTTCAGAGGACAGAGGATCATTTTCAAGACTTGAGAGCTAACATGAATTGTTCTGCTGGATTGCTCATTTGTTTGGTGCTCATTATCCCTTCTTTTCCTCCAATTTCTCCCATTTGTAATAGAAATGTCTACCTTGTGCCTGTTCCACCATAGTACTTTGTTATTGCTGTTGTTATGTGCCATCGAGTGGGACCCGACACATAGCGACCCCTCCTTAGGTTTCCGAGACAGTATCACTACGAAAGTAGATTGCCTCATCTTCCTTCCGAGGAGTGGCTGGTGGATTTGAACCACCAGCCTTCTGGTTAGCAGTCAAGTGCCTTAGCCACTATGCTACCAAAGCTCCATGAAACAGGTAATTTGTAGTCTAGGTTTCACAGGTTCACAGATGCAAAGGAAGTTTTCCCCAAGCTGGAATATTCCTGAAGTCTCACCAATATTTGATGTAGATGATTCAAAAGATATTTTGGAATTGGAGTTGATTTAAGACTTTTGGGATGATGTAATTGGATGAATGTGTTTAGCATGTGGCAAGGACAATTTTTTTTTTTTTTTTTTTTTGCCAGTGTGGAATGATATGGACTGCATTGTATCCCCAAAAAATGTGGTGTAAATCCTAACCTCTATGCTTGTGGCTATAATCTCATTAGGAAATGGATTATCTTTTTATGTTAATAAGGCAGGATTATTGTTCTTATTGTTGTTGTTATGTGCTGTTGAGTTGGACCCAACTCATAGTGACCCCTCCTTGGGTTTCTGAGGCAATATCACTACAGAAGTTGTTGTGTTGTTGTTGTTTGCCGTCGAGTCGGCCCCGACTCGTAGCGACCCCTCCTTGGGTTTCTGAGGCAATATCACTACAGAAGTTGTTGTGTTGTTGTTGTTTGCCGTCGAGTCGGCCCCGACTCGTAGCGACCCCTCCTTGGGTTTCTGAGGCAGTATCACTATGGAAGTAGGATTGCCCAACCTTCCTTCCTAGGAGTGGCTACTACGGAAGTAGATTGCCCCATCTTCCTTCCAAGGAGTGGCTGGTGGGTTTGAACTGCCAGCCTTCTGGTTAGCAGTCAAGTGCTTAGTGGAGGGTATATCTTGCGTCAATCTTTTTTGAGATGTGAAAGAGATTAAACACAAACTAGCAAGAAGAGAAAGGGGAGGAGAGATGCCAAGACACATGAAGTTCACCTAGGAGCAGAAGCTCAAAGAGACAAGATTTTCTTCCAGAGCAAACAGAAAGGGAAAGCCTTCCCCTAGAGTGAGCATACTGAATTTTAGCCTCCTAAACTGAGAGAATATAAATTTCTGTTTGTGAAAGCCAGTTCCTTGTGGTATTTCTGTTATAGCAGCTCTACTTAACTAAGACTCCTTCTAAACAATTCTCTTTACTAAGATGGTATGAAAGCCGGGGGCTTTGAAGCATCTTCATTTGCTGTTATCTGCTTAACTACAAAAATAGAAAATGTGGATATTAACTTCCTCACTAGCTGCCTGATGTCTTGCTTACTTCTCCTCCTGACTGTAATCTCCTTGTAGGAGGCATCAAGTCTTAGCCATTGTTGTATACTCAAGACTTTGTACATGGGAGATGCTCAATAGATAGTTAGTGAATAAATGAATTAGCAGGGAAGAGGTTTATAGAGTTATGAACTGAATACTATAGAAACAAATGCACCAAGTAAGCATTAAATTTAATTACCATGTGCATCCATAATGGTGACATTCAGGTGAAAAATGCTCTTTTTACTGTTTACATTGAGATTCAGTTTCAGTAGTGAGTGATGACAGGAAGAGGTAAGGTCAAAGTATTCAGTGAAGCTGCAGCATCCAAGGACTGATAAGCAAAAATAATTAGTAGTCAGTGGACAGTTAATTTTTGGAACCTCAAATCAGTCATTTGCAAGGAGAATGAAAAAAAAATCAGCTGGAAAGTATTAGCTTCTCTACATCATCTCTTCATGACTCAACCACTTGACATCCAAGGGTATTATACTAACATTTTAAAGCTATTGAGTTGACAAGAGTCTGCCCTCCTGGGATTAATAATTTATTAATTCATTCATTTAATAAGTAATTTTTTGCACCTAGTATAGATCACCATACTAGCTCTGTAAAATAGAACACTAATTGTCACAAAGTGTCCTCACATTCAAGTTGCTTATAATCTGACTGGGGAGAAAAGATACAAGCACATGAAAGCCTAAGATAATAATAATGGAAATAGCAATACAAAAGAAATGTCAAAAGGCAATAAGTGATCACAAACCTTAAGAAATTAATCTTCCCAGCACCCCTCCTTTTTTTTTGGACACTGTTAATTCTCCATACTGATTCTGATTACTGTAATAGAAGTCTTGTTCCTGTAACATGAGTCTGCCTACTTGTCTGAGCCAAAGTGTAATGAATAAAGAGTGGCATTTGACCAAGCCAGGCCAATCAGATCCTCCCCTAGGAACTTGGAATTGGGTCAAATATTCCAGTTTTTTATGGTTGTCCTCCTGTGAAAAGATATATAAAACTTGGTGGTTGTTGTTTCCCATCATGACAAAGCAAAAAAAGTCAATTTGCAGTGAGGAAAAAGAAGGAAACAAGTGAAGAGAAAAGCAAAGATGAGAGAAAGACAGAGGGACTCTGGACTCCCTAATGGGCTCTAGTCGTAAGGTTCAATAGGTCAGATGTCCAGTTTTCTCCCTGCTTTTGAGATCCATGACACTTTTCTATACCAATACAAGGATGTATTTATTTCTTCTGTACAAAAAGTTCAATAATCGACAGATTGATTGGTTGATTTGACATCTGACAGATCTGTGTCATTGGAATCCCAGGGAATTCCTGATCCAGATTGTGAATGCTTTCTTAATACTCCCTCCTTCTTCCACATGTCATTGTTGTTAGGTGCTATTAACTTGGCTTCTCATAGTGACTTTATGCATAACAGAATGTTATATAACAGTTATATAACTGCATAACAGTTAGTTCTGAGGCATCCTCACTCTCATTGCTATGTTTGAGCCTGCTGTTGCAGTTGCTGTGTCAACCCATGTTAAGTGTCTTTCGCTTTTTTACTGACCCTAGACATCATCAGGCATAACCTCTTTCTCCAGGTCTGGTCTCTATAACATGTCCAAAGTATATGAGATGAAGGCTTACCATTCTAACTTCTAAGGGGCATACTGGCTGTACTTCCTCAAAGATACATTTGTTCATTCTTCTGGAAGTCTGTGGTATAGTCAGTATTCTTCAACGGCACAATTCAAAGGCATCAATTCTTCAATTGTCCTTATTCATTGTACAGCTTTTGCATGCACAAGAGGCAATTGAAATGCCATGCCTTGGGCCAGGTTCATCTTAGTCTTCAAATCTTTGTTCTTTAACACTTTAAAGATATCTTTTGCTGGAGATTTGCCCAGTTCAATAACTCATCTGCATTCTTGACTGCTGCTTCCATGGGTGTTGATTGTGGATCCAATATGGATCCAAAAATGAAATCCTTGACAAATTCAATCTTTTATCCTTTTATCATGATGTTGCTTATTGGTCCAGTTCTGAGGATTTTTGTTTTCTTTATGTTGAGCTGTAATCCATATGGAAGACTGTAGTCTTTAATCTTCATCCGTAAGTGCTTCAAGTCTTCTTCACTTTTAGCAAGCAAGTTTGAATCATCTGCATATTGCAGGTTGTTAATAAGTCTTCCTTCAATCCTGATGCTGTTCTTTTCCATATAGTCCAATTTCTTGCACTATTTGCTCAGTATACAGCTTGAGTAAGTATGATGAGACCCTTATGCATAGCTTTCCTGATTTTAAAACACACGTTATCCCCTTATTCTGTTTGAACAATTGCCTCTTGTTCAATCCACAGGTTCCATATGAGCACAATTAAATATTCTGGAATTTCCATTCTTCACAACACTATCCATAATTTGTTATGATCCACATATTAAATGCCTTTGCATAGCCAAGGAAACATCTTTCTAGTATTCTTTGCTTTTAGTTGAGATCCATCTGACATTAGCAATGCTATCCCTTATTCTAAGTCCTCTTCTGAATCTGGCTTGAATTTCTAGAAGTTCCCTATTGTTGTACTGCTGCAACCATGTTTGAATTATCTTGAGCAAAATTTTACTTGTTTGTTGTTGTTGTTAGGTGCTGTTGAGTCCTCTCCGACTTGTAGAGACACTACACACAGCAGAACCAAACACTGTCCGGTCCTGAGCCAGCCTCATGATCCTTGCTATACCTGAGCCCATTGTTGCAGCCACTGTGTCAATCTATCTCATTGAGGGCCTTCCCCTTCTTTGTTGACCCTCCACCTTACCAAGCATGATATCCTTCTCCAGGTAACGGTTTCTCCTGACAACATGATCAAAGTAGGTGAGACAAAGTCTGGCCTTTCTCACTTCCAAGGAGCATTCCAGCTGCACTTTTTCCAGGAAAGATCTGTTAGTCCTTCTTAGCAGTCCATGGTACTCTTAGCATTCTTCTCCAACACCACAACTCAAAAGTACCAACTCTTCTTTGGTCTTCCTTCTTCTTTGTCCAGCTCTCACATGCACAAGAGGTGATTGAAAACACCAAGGCTTGGGTTAGGTGTACCTTGGTCTTCAAGGAGACATCATTGCTCTTCATCATTTGAAAGAAGTATTTTGCAGCAGATTTGTCCAATGCAATATGTCGTCTGATGTCTTGACTGCTGCTTCCTTTGATGTTCAATGCAAAACCAAGTAATATGAAGTCCTTGATGACTTTGATCCTTTCTCCATCCATCATGAAGCTGTTTATTGGACTAGTTGTGAGGACTTTTGTTTTCTTTACATTGAGGTGTAATCCATACTGCAGATTGCAGTCTTTAATTTTCCTCAGTAAGTGCTTCAAGTCATCCTCACTTTCAGCAAGCAAAGTGGTGTCATCTTTTTATTGCAGGTTGTTAATGAGTCTTCCTCCAATCCTGATGCTATATCCTTCTTCATATAATCCAGCTTCTCAGATTATTTGCTCAGCATATAAATTGAATAAATGTGGTAAAAAGATACAACTCTGAAACACTCCCTTCCTGATTTTAAAACAGTAAGTATCCCTTTGTTCTTTTTGAACAATAGCCTCCTTATCTATGTACAGGATCTTCATGAGTACAATTAAATGTTCTGGAATCCCATTCTTCTCAATGTTATCCACAATTTGTTATGACCCACACAATCAAATGCTTTTGCATAGTCAATAAAGCATAAGTAAACATCTTTCTGGTATTCTTTGCTTTCAGCTAAGATCCATCTGACATCAGCAATGATATCCCTTGTTCCATGTCTTTTTCTGAATCCAGCCTGCATTTCTGGAAGCTCTCTATCAATATACTGCTGCAACCATTTTTGAATTATCTTCAGTAAGATTTTACTTGCATTCGATATTAATGATATTGTTCAACAATTCCCACATTCTGTGGGATCACCTTTCTTTGGAATGGATAGAAATATGAATCTCTTCCAACCAATTGGCCAGGTAGCTGTCTTCCAAACCTCTTGGCATAACTGAGTGAGTGCCTCCAGCAGAGCATCCGTTTGTTGAAACATAGGTATTCCTTCAATTCTTGGTGCCTTGTTCTTCAATTCTTTCAGTGCAGCCTTGACTTCTTCCTTCAAAACCATTGGTTCTTGATCATATGCCACCTCCTGAAATGGATGAACAAAATTTTACTTACATATGATATTAATGGTATTATTTGATAATTTCCACATTCTATTGGATCACTTTCTTTGGAATGGGCAGAAATATGTCTCTTTAGGTGGGTTGGCTAATTAGCTGTCTTCCAAATTTCTTGGCATAGAAGAGTGATTGTTTCCAGAGTTGCATCTTTTTGTTGAATCATCTCAATTGGTATTCTATTGATTCCTGAAGCCTTGATTTTCACTACTGCCTTCAGTGTACTCTGAACTTGCTTCTTCAATATCTTTGGTTCTTGATTATGTGCTACTTCTAAAATGTTTGATCTTTAACTAATGCTTTTTGGTAACACGATCCTCTGTATTCCTTCCATCTTGTTTTGATGTTTCCCATGTCATTCAATATTTTACCCATAGAGTTTTTCAATATTACTACTCAAGGCTTGAATTATTTTCTTAATTTATTCAAACTTGAGAATCATTAAGTGTGTTCTTCCTTTTTGGTTTTCTAACTCAAAGTCTTTTCACATTTCACTATAATACTTATACTTTGTCTTCTCAAGCTGCCCTCTGATTTCTTTGTTTCACATGTTTTATGTCATCATTTCTTCTGTTTGCTTTATGTTTTCCACATTCAAAAGCAAGTTTCAGAGTCTCTTTTGAGATCCATTCTAGTCTTTTCTTTCTTTCCTATCTTTTTAATGAGCTTTTATTTTCTTCATGTGTGATGTCCTTGATGTCATCTCACAATTCATCTGGTCTTCAGTTACTAGTGTTCGTGCTTCAAAACTATTCTCGAGATGATCTCTAAATTCAGGTGAAATATACTCAAGGTCATATTTTGTCTCCCATGGACTCATTTTAATTTTCTTCAGCTTCTACTTGAACTTGTACATGAGCAATTGATGGTTTGTTTCACAGTCAGCCCCTGGCCTTGTTCTGATCAATGACTTTGACTTTCCCATGGTCCCTATTCACTGATGTAGTCAATTTCATTCCTGTGTGTTTCATTCAGCAAGGTCTATGTGTATAGTTGCTCTTTATATTGTTGAAAATAGGTATTTGCAAGTAATACATCATTAATTACTCTTGCAAAGTTCTATCACACAAACTTCAGCTTTGTTTCTGTCACCAATGTCATATTTCCAGCTACTGAGCCTTCTTCTTTGTTTCCAACTTTGCATTTCAATCAATGCATTTTTATTGCATACCTGATCAATTTCAGACTGCAGAAGTTAATAAAACTCTTCAATTTCTTCACCTTTGACATTAGTTGTTAGTACAAAAATTGAATAATAGTCATATTATCTGGTCTTTTCATACACATATGGATATTATCCTATCACTGACAGTGTTGTACTTCAGGATAAATGTTGAAATATTCTTTCTGACAGTGAATGTCATGTCATTTCTCTTCAATTTGTCATTCTTGCCATGGTATACCATATAATTTTCTGATTCAAAATGGCCAGTACAAATCCATTTCAGCTCACTAAAATATACTTCAGATATCCATCTCATTGTTGATGACTTCCAATTTTCCTAGACCAATACTTTGTACATTTCTTATTCTGATGTTAATGGACATTTGCAGCTGTTTCATCTTATTTTGAGTCATCCCATATCAGCATATGCAGGTCTGAAAGCTTTTCACCATCCTTGTCATGATATCAACTCTACATTGAGGAGACAGTTCTTTCTCAGTCATATTTTCAGTGGCTTCTTACTTCAGGAGCTCATCTTCTGGCACTATACCAGAAAATGTTCCACTGCTTTTCATAAGGTTTGCACTGGACAATTTTTTTTTGGAAGTAGGTCACCAGTTCCTTCTTCCTAGTCTATTGTAGTCTGGAAGCTCCACTGAAACCTGACCAGCATGGGTGACCCTGCTAGTTTTGGAATTACTGGTGTCATAACTTCTAACATCACAGAAATACTCCAGTCATTACAATATGATAAACTGACACATGAGTGGTGACTACATAGTATTAACACCTTTCATGTCAAATAACTTTAGAGCTTCTTTCCTAAATTCTTTTGCTCCAGTTTCTTTCAACCTCAAAAGTGGCAGATGCTTCAAATGTTGTTATTTGATCTTTACAATATGAGGTACCTACTGTTGTTATCCCTATTTTACAGATACATCTTACACACAAAGGTATTGTGCAATTCACCTGATGTCACATACCTAATAAATTGTAGAGTCATGATGTCAAAATGTAATAGTTTTCTAGAGCTGCCATAATAAAATACTATAAACCAAGTGGCTTTGAAGAAGAGATATTTATTGTCTGCAAATTAAGGGACGAGCAGGGTCATAATCTCTGTTCGATTAAGAGGACGATCCATTCTTGTCTCCT
Organism: Orycteropus afer afer; assembly: GCF_000298275.1. Taxonomy (NCBI): domain Eukaryota; kingdom Metazoa; phylum Chordata; class Mammalia; order Tubulidentata; family Orycteropodidae; genus Orycteropus; species Orycteropus afer. Next base: position 3,838,290 of record NW_006921829.1, on the reverse strand, counting down.
GTATCTTTCAGCTTCTGGTAGCCCCAAGCATTTCTTGGTATATCTTGTCTTGCAGATGAATCTTCAAGTGGCCTATTCCCAATGTGACTATCTCCCTTTCTCTCCTTTTTACAAGACAACACTAAGAAGGGATTAGGACCTACCCTACTCCACTATGACCTCCTAAACTTAACACATAACATTTTCAAAGAAAAACCCTATTTCCAAACAAGGTCACATTCACAGATACAGAGGTTGGGATTTAAACATATCTTTTTGGGAAATACAATTCAATCCATAACATGAACTGAGGCAGAGTGACTCCTGAGGACATATTTATAACTACTAAACATAGTGCTCTGGTAGCATAGTGGCTAAGACACTTGCCTGCTAACCAGACGGCTGGCGGTTCAAACCCACCAGCCACTCCTC
>NW_006921829.1:3832197-3833424 GCF_000298275.1 Orycteropus afer afer | reverse complement strand
ATGGTTTAAAATCAAGAAGGGAGTGAGTCAGGGTTGTATCCTTTCACCATACTTATTCAATCTGTATGCTGAGCAAATAATCTGAGAAGCTGGATTATTTGAAGAAGAATGTAGAAGTAGGATTGGAGGAAGAATAATTAACAACCTGCGATATACTGATGCAAAACTTTGCTTGCTCAAAGTGAGGATGACTTGAAGTACTTACTGATGAAAATTGAAAAATACAGTCTGCAAGATGGATTACATCTCAATATAAAGAAAACAAAAATCTTCACAACTGGACCTATAAGCAGCATTATGATAAATGGAGATAAGGTTGAAGTTGTCAAAGATTTCACATTGCTTGGTTCTACAATCAACGCCAATAGAAGCAGCAGTCAGGACATCAGATGACTTACAGTACTGGGCAAATTGGCTGCAAAGGATCTGTTTCAAGTGCTGAAGAGCATAGATATATCCTTGAGGACTAAGGTGCATCTGACACAAGCCATGGTATTTTCAATCACCTCATATGCGTATGAGAGCTGGACAATGAATAAGGAAGACAAAAGAAGAGTTGTTGCTTTTGAGCTGTGGTGTTGACAAAGAATGCTGAAAATACTGTGGACTGCTAAAAGAACTAACAGGTCTGTCCTGGAAGAAGTCCAGCCAGAATGCTCATTGGAGGTGAGAATGGCCAGACTTTGTCTCACATGCTTTGGTCATGTTGTCAGAAGGAACCATTCTCTAGAGAAAAATATCATTCTTGGTAAGGTGGAGGCTCGACGAAAGAGGGGAAGGCCCTCAACAAGGTGGATTGACATGGTGGTGATGATGATGGGCTCAAGTGTAGCAAGAATAGTGGGGCTGGCTCAGGACCAGGCGGTATTTGTTCTGCTGTGCATAAGGTTGCTATGAGTTGGAGACGACTCGATGGCACTTAACAATAACTACAACAACAAGAACTCTTTAGGACAATCAACTATAAATGGTCAAAAAGGTAGAATTTACCCAGGGATAAAACTCAGAAGGCAAGAGGAGATAGGAAAGAAAGACAAAGGAAATAGTAAACTCAGAGGAAGTGGTAATAGTACTGTTACACTGTAGGGATTGCAATGAATGTCACACACACATAAAAAAAAAAATGTGTATGAATTGTTGAATGGAAAACCAATTCACTGTAAACTTTCATCCAAGTGAGAATAATAAGAACGAAGAGACAATGTTGTTGTTGTTGTTATGTGCCGT
>NW_006921829.1:3827369-3831401 GCF_000298275.1 Orycteropus afer afer | reverse complement strand
TAACCAGAAGACTGGCAGTTCAAACCCACCAGCCACTCCTCAGAAGGAAGGTTGGGCAATCTACTGCTGTAGTGATACTGCCTCAGCAACCCAAGGAGGGGTTGCTATGATTCAGGGCCAACTCAATGGCACATTACAACAACAACAAGCTACCCTCCATTTTTGCTGGTATAGTGGGGAATGACCTTTTTTCCTCAGCAGTTTAAAATGATAGAATCTTCCTTTTTTTCCCATACCAAGTACTATTATCACAGCGTATAAACTTCATGGAATAGTCTAGATAGATGCTCATCAAGCCATTTTCTCCTGGCTTAGCACACTGGAAGTCTAAATTTCTTAGCCTCCCTTGCAGTTCATTTGAGGAAATTTGCTAGGCACTGAGCAATAGAATGGGGGCAAAAAGTGACATATCTACTTCAAGAGACTGGGCCTAAATTTCTCTAGACAATTTGTCTTGTTCTTTTCTCCCCTTCTATGTAGATCAAGGGGTCTATATGTTGTGAATGATTGTGGCATAAGATGGAAGAAGCTTGGATCCCTAAAACATCATATGGAGGCAAACCACTCAGGAAAGCCATCTAACCCACACAGACTATGACACAAGAGGGAAATAAAATTTTATTGCATATAGCCACTACAATTTGTGGTTGTCTGTTACAGCAGCTACAAGTTTCACTCATTGATCTATCTACTGAATTGATCCATCTACTCAGTCCATCCAGTTCCAAAAATCGCATGGTCACTAGTGGTAGCCACTTGAGTATAAATGTAAAGATTATTTTCTTTATAAAAGTTTGGTCCTTTATGAAATGTAGTTCATGTTATTAATGAAAGTACTGACAATACTTTAAAAGACACTCAGCCCAGTCCTTCTAAGCTTGTAAAGAGGAAAATCCCAAGGGAGTTTTTTCTGTGGCTGATGAAGTAGACCTCTCTGGCTTCTTAGGGCATTTTATGGGCAGTGGAGTCAGCTTCTTGCTTAGGCAGGGACAGGGACTTCAGTCAGAGAGTGGGGCAATTACATTTCAGAGGGGACACTCAAGGCCTCAGCTCTAACTTACATAGAGGCTGCATTTAGTTGCTTTTTGACAGCAACTGAGCAAGATAGAAGAAGGCTCTTTTTTTTTTTTTTTTTTAACTTACATACACAATGGCCATTCAGTCCTCTTCAGCCCATTTTTATAAGGGCCTTTTCAGTCACTACTAGTTAGAAAGGAGACTCACTGGAATCCATTTGGAAAACTGGCTTGGATGAATAAAGGAAGATGTAACCAAGTTGTTTTGATTAAGAATGAACCTTATTTTTGCAGGTCCATTGGTGGGGATACCAGCTAAAATCTAAGTTACCTTATGTTTAGAAGTCTAAATTGGAAGCTGATAAAAGTCCTTTGGGAAGTACTTGAAAATGTGTAATGAATGTTGCTAAATTTAATGTTAATCTCATCATCAAATCCAAGGTCTAGATTATCTTTCAAGTTAAATTCATTCATGATGGTAATTTATTAAAATGGACTTGCCATATTTCTCAGTAATCTCAGCAGTCACCATATTGTTTGGTAAATTGTCATGTTGCAAATGAACATCTTGACTATACCAGTGCAAAAAGCTCTCTATCTGACTGTTTGAAGGCAAGAAGATGCAAAAGGGCTAAAATCTATGATTTTGCTATATTGTTAAGGTTTAAATGAAGTGAACCATGGACACCTACATTCCTTCAAAGTGCTGGGATCTTTAATAACAAAGTTCAAAAAAAGCAGAACAAATGGGATCCTTAATAACAAAGTTCAAAAGAGTAGGCAACGAACGTTGTTGGCAAGAGGGTGGAGGGACTGGAACACAGAGACTGGAATACACTGCTGGTGTGACTATAAAATGGCACAACCCTGTGGAAAGTGGTATGGCACTTCCTTAAGAAGTTGGAAATAGAAATACCACATGATAAGTTTATGTGTTAACTTGGCTGGGCCCGGTTGAGTGGCTGGGCAGCTGAATGTAGTTATTCTCCATGGTAAGACTGGTAATTAACTCCATGATGAAATCTATTGGAGCTGCTGAGTAGCTGCTTTGGGTATGTGATCTGCTTCCTGTATAAAAGAAACAAGATTGGGAATTGTCTCTAGCTTATGGCATGTTTAAATCCTGCATGTAGCTGAGTCGTTGTTCAGCAGCCTGCCATGCTCTGCCAATCTTGGGACTTTCAATAGGACTGTGCCTTGTTACTTGTCGACCTTGGGTTTGTCAGCCTCAGCAGCTAGCAGCTGAGTGAAGAAAAGCCTCTAGCTTCAGTGGGCTGGGAGTAGGAGGCAGAGCTGAAGCCCAAGGTTAAGGGGCTTTCACCTAGCCCCTAGAGCCTGGCACTTTGAACTCGGACTTAAAGCCTCCAAATTGTAAGAATAAACTCTTGTTTGTTAAAGCTACCTCATTTGTGGTATATTCTTGTCAGAATGGCACTGGTAACCAGAACAATATCCTAGAGAAATAAGAGCTGTGACATGAGCAGACATATGCACACCCATGTTCATTGCAGCATTATTCACAATAGCAAAAAGATGAAAACAACTAAGTGCCTTAGATGAATGAATGAACAAACTATGATACATACACACGAAGGAATACTATACAATGATAAAAAACAACAATGAATCTGCAAACACCTCATAACATGGATGAACCTAGAGGACATTATGCTAAGTGAAATTAGTCAATCACAAAAGGACAAATATTGTATGAGGCCACAAATGTAAAAAGTCAAGAAAAGCCATATGTGCAGAAAAAAATCATTATTTGAAGGTTATCAGGAATGGGAGGGGCAGGGAGGGTAAATCACTAACTAGAGGGTAGACATGTATTAACTTGGATGAAGGGAAAGGTAATATAAAATAAGGGGGAGATCAGCACAAAATGATCGAGGCAGTGGATGACACAGGAAGGAGTGCAAGAGTTAAAAACAGTAAAGGTAAATAATACTATTCTACATGCAATCCTTCAATACTACTACTAATAATAATCTATAGGGAGCTCTGGTAGTGTAGTGCCTAAGGCGTTTGACTTCTAACCAGAAGGCTGGGGGTTCAAACTTACCAAACACTCCTCAGAGGGAAGGTTGGGCAATCTACTTCTATAGTGATACCACCTTGGAAACCCAAGGAGGGGTTTCTATGAGTCAGATCATAGGCAGTGGGAATAATCTATGAGTGGATAAACAGATAGACATTCAAGCTGAACAAGGGTATGAAGATGAATGAGACTACATCCATGAATATATATAAATTTGACAAAGTATCTCTCTATCTATGCATTTATATGTGTTGCAAATATACCCAGGAATGTAGTAGAGCATATATGGGGCAAAATTATTAAAAGTTAGTCATAACCAAATACCATAAGGGAATGAGTTACTGGGTTTGAGGGCTCAGGACCCTTGTCTTGGGGGACACTAAGGTCAATTGGCATAACATAGTCCACAAACACAGAGTTCTACATCTTACTTTGGTGAGTAGCAACCAGGGACTTAAAAGATTGTGAACACCCATATAAGGTGCAACTATTTATTTGTCTCACCCTGTCTGGAGCAAAGAATATTGAAGAAAATCAAAGACTCAAGGAAATAATTAATCCAAAGGACAAATGGACCACAAGAACCTCAGCCTCCACAACCCTGAGACCAAAAGAACTAGATGGTGCCACGCTACTGCAGCTGACTGCTCTGAAAGGAAACACAAAAGGAGGTCCCATAGAGTGGGAGGAAAACGTGGAACAAAACTTAAAGCAATAATAATATTAATGAAAAAAAAAACTAACATTGCCAGTTTGATGAAGACTGGTGGAACCCCTGAGACTATGGCCCTTAGACACTTTTCTAGCTAGGAAATGAACCCAACCTACATGGCTTAATTTTCATAGACAGGACTTTAAGGTGAACAATAATACCAAGAAGGTAAGCACTCCAGCTGCAAACATCCATTAATAATCAGAACATGGAATGTATGAAGTATGAATCTAGGATAATTGGAAGTTGTCAAAAATGAAATG
>NW_006921829.1:3818533-3824374 GCF_000298275.1 Orycteropus afer afer | reverse complement strand
CCCAACCTTCCTTCCGAGGAGTGGCTGATGGGTTTGAACCTCCAGCCTTCTGGTTAGCAGTCAAGTGCTTTAGCCACTATGCTACCAGAGCTCCTGAAGAGACAATAGAAAATAAAATAAAATGGATGTGTAAATAATTATTGAAGATGGCTGATGGAGAAGACATAGAGATTCATATACTATTTTCTTTTTTAAAAAAATTCTGTCATGTCAGCTGATATAAGCTTTGGAGATGTCATGTTTAAAATAATTCATGGCTGTCAGTTTTTTATTTCATTATTCATTCAACTAACATTTTCAGAGTGCTTCAATATTACAAGCATTATGCTAAGTGCTACAAAACTGCCACTGACCAACTTGTGAAGTAATTATTTATTTATAATTTGCTGCTACCTCAGCTAGAACAACTCATTTTAATATACTGCAAGATAGATTCCAGAGTCTAGCACAGAGTAGGTGCCATTGAGATGGTTTTGACTCATAGCAACCCTATGTCCAACAGAATGAAACACTGTCTGGTCTTGTGCCATCCTCACAATCATTGCTATGCTTGAGTCAATCGTCACAGCTAGTGTTTCAATCCATCTCATTGAGAGTCTTCCCCTTTTTCATGGACCCTCTACTTTACCCAGCATGATACCCTTCTCCAGGGACTGGTCCTTTCTGACAACATGACGAAAGTATAAGCAATGAAGTCTGGCCAAGAAGCATTCTACCTAAGGAGCATTCCAGTTGTACTGCCTCCAAGACAGATTTGTTCATTCTTCTAGTGCCCATGGTAAATTCAATATTCTTCACCAACACCACAATTCAAATGCATCCATTTTTCTGTGGTTTTCCTTATTCATTGCACAGAGTTAGTGCTTAACAAATGCTTGTTGAATGAATACATGAGCCCATATGTAATTTGAGAAATCCTACATAAGCTGTGACATCAACAGCAACATCACCTCTACTTTAACTCATTCTGTGTCCTCATGAAAAGAATTCACTTCCTCACTTCAAAAGAGTTTCCTTTTGATTGTTTCTATAATTTACTCATTCAACAAACATTTATTGTGTGCCATTTTTGTGTAGCAAATGGTGTTGGACACATTGGTAGGAGACATTCAACATTCATGCTCTGACCTCTAGTTTCCAACAGCTGCATATTGAATGACCTTTCTTCATTGAGTTGGGTAGATAATTACTCATTTAAGCACTGATGCCTTTGAAAACTTCTCCTTTCTTTCACCCTTGATTATTCCAGAAGGGGAAAAAGGGAGGAGACAGCTGGTTGGAATGAATGTCACGACCATTTTAACTTTGATTTACTTAAGAGACCTGGAATTAAATAAATAAAGTGGTAACCAACATTTTCTTTGAAATAAGGTTGGGAAGGATTAGTTTAGGAGAAGGCATCATTAGAGGGAGAAGAGCCATTAATCACTGTCCACAATAATCCAAGTTGAATATCTTATTGTTTAATTATTTTTAATCTTTTGGAAATACAGAGATGCCCCAGGGTGTTTTCCTTTCTCTCTCCCTCCTACAGAGAGCTGTCTGCTTTGGGAGCTGAAGTCCTCCTGTGTATTTCTTGAACTGAATCCAAATTCATTACTGTGAAGTGGATGTAGATGATGAGGCTGGTGGGGAGGGGGAGTTAGAGGAAAAGAAAGAAAAGCTAATGTAAGTAGCCTGGGTTAGTTTTAAAAGTTGAAAGGTGATCTTTGACCTTCTCATGACTCATAAAGCGCTTTATAACTCCTACCCCTTAGTCAAGAATTTTCAGGCTTAACAAAAAGGCTTTTAGCTAAAATGCCATTTTAACCTAGCTTCATAAGGACTACTTCTTTCAGTTTCTGTGTTGACCAAGTAGTTTTTTACTTCTGACCACCTAATAGCTGAACAGCTTGGTTGATTCCATGTCTATTTGCTAGATCATGCACTTTGTCCAGGAGTAGTAAGTGGTGAGTGTGGAAAAGACCAGCTGTTTTATTAAGGCATATGGACAGATAAAAGTACCTAATATGAAAACTAAAGAGATGAGAATTTCTAATTAAGAGACATACAACATAGACAACCCAAAAAAGCAGGCTCAGGGAATTCTTAAACTCGCATATTTCTGGGCTAAATATTCTGGGCCTATTCCTAGACTTTCCTATACTTTAAATCCTAATCTCTTCTGATCATGTCCTAAAACTGATGAAAAGTAACAATTATTCCATTCACTATGACTGAAATGCCCAGATAACCTCTGGAAAGTGAAACTATTGGACATCAAATGGAAAACAAATGTATTTTAAAGTTCTATAATCAAGTTTCTTGGTCAGTAAGCATTTGATCAAATGTTATAGGGGGTTATACCAAACTAAACCTATTGGTGTCCAATCAATTCTGATTTATATTGATTCTCTAGAACAGACTAAAACTGCCCCCATGGGATTTCCAAGGCTATAATATTTACAAAAGGACTGCCTCATCTTTCTTCCATGGAGTAGCTGGTGGGTTCAAACAACTTACCTTTCAGTTAGCAGGGAAGCACTTAACCACTGCACCACCAGGGCACCTTATTGAAGAGTATGTTGTTTTTAGGTGCCTTTGGGTGGGTTCTGATTCATAGTGACCCTACACTCAACAGAATGAAACATTGTCCAGTCTTGTGCCATCCTCACAATCCTTGCTATGCTTGAGACAATTGTTGGCAGTCACTGTCATTCCATCTCATTGAAGGTCTTCCTCTTCTTCACTGCCCCTCTACTTAACATGTCTAAAGAGATAAAGTCTTACCATCCTTGTTTCTAAGGAAGATTCTGACCAGATTAAATAATTGTAGCCAGTCTGCTTTGGCAGATGTTGTATGGTTCATTATTTTAAAAAAGAAAAAAAAAAACAAAACAAAACTCATTGCCGTTGAGTCAGTTCCAACTCATGGCGACCCCTCCTTGGGTGTCTGAGGCATTATCTCTACAGCGGTAGATTGCCCAGTCTTCCTTCCAAGTTATAGATGGTTATAAATTTTTTGACATTCCTTCAATGAGTGGTAGAGTCTGTGTCTCCACAGCTTGAATCTAGATATGCTCTGTGACTGTTTGACCAATAGAACATATTGAAAGGGACATTGTGCTAGTTCCAGATCATTTATTATGTGGCAATAGATATCTGGAATATACCGGTTGGGTTTAAGCTATGTACATCTGAATACGGTGATATGTAGCAATTTCTTACGTTTGTGGAAAATGGATTTCAGAATCACATATTTAATAAGAATCTACTATTTTTACAGGAGTTTTGCCAGGTTTGGGGATATGGATATTTATATATGGCTCTATTTTATAAAGTCCACAGTCTAATGGAAATAATGGATACACATGAAATATCAAGATTTGAACCAATGATGTTACCAAGCACTATAGCAGTAATTTCAAAGTTCAGTGTGTATAAGAATCAGGTTAGAAGTTGGTAAAATCCCTAGGGTCACATGTTCAAAGCTTCTGATTCAGTAGATCTGTGATGGGGTCCAACCTTAATGAGATTCCACCAGGTTATTCTGAAAAGTGAGACTGAGAGCCATACTTTAAGAGACACTAGCTGTAGAAATACTGAGTTTGGCGTCACTCTCTAAGACTGTGTGGGAGTCATCAGGAAAGGATCTACAGAAAAGGTGATAATTTGGCAAGGTTTTAAAGGAAGAGTAGGAGTTTATGCTCCTATATCCAGATTTCTGGCAGCACTGCATGTTGTAATTGGTATAATATGACAAATACTAACAGGCTTCCCAAACACAATATATCCCCCTCACTGCCATAGTGTCTAAAACTCCTATGATACTCAGTCTTTGAATAGGCTTTGAAGGGCTCTCCTAAATTGTAAATGTTATTTGGAAAAGGCAACATATTAAACCATTTTTATTCACTAATGCATTAGTCCAAATTCTCTTGCCTTTATGTTTCAAATTATTATATTTCATTAAATGTCTGGGCTAAACTTTCCATACCATAGGCACTCAAAAGATTTTTCTGATTAAATACTTGCCTGGAGCTCAGAAAATGTGGACCATAGGTGTTTTAAGGCATAGAAGATTTTAGAAAGTGACACTCCAGTGGGTTGTAGGTAGACCCTCATGCCAAGGCACAAAGTGCTTTCTGGGTAGGGAATAACCATCTATCCTTGGGGGTGGGGGATGTCTGCCTATGTTCAGGATGTGTTTAGCGTTAGGGTGGTGGTGAAAAACACACAGCAGGATTAGACACGGTACATTCAAGGAGTCTGTAATCCAAGTAATCAAAATTATGAACAACAACAAACTCAGAGAAAATTGCAATGTGCACATGATTGAATGTGAAGTAATGTGACAACCATTTACAGTGGTATAAGAGTTCAGCCAAAGAGTAGGCTTTTTACTACTTTAAGATGAAAAAGGACCTGTCTCTTCTACGTGATATGTTAAATGTTGTTGTAGATAACAAAGAATGTCCATAGATTCTATTAAAGAATGCAGAGGAGACACGAGAGGAAGACTACCTTTTAGAAAAAGATAATAAAGCATACTAATTGTTCAGGTTATGAAGAAAGATGATTGTGAGGGACTCCTTCTCAGCTGTTGCCAAAACCTAATTCTCTAGGACTATCATAATCAGCAGGAATTCTTTTATATATTTTGATCACCTATTCTCTTTGTCCTACCTGCTTCCAGAAAAGGGTTTGAGGCTCTGCACATCATTCATTCCATGTCTATGTAGCTGACAGACTTTCTAAAATGTAGATTGGATGATAATATTTCTCTGCTTAAAGTCCATTCAACATTCCAATATGTTAGCCTGGTGTACAGGATTTCATAGTCTGGCCCACTCTGCCTCTCCAGGCTCTCATCTGTCACAGCCCTTTAGAGTGGCAAGCTAAGGTTCCAGCTTATATAAATGTGTTCTGAAATGCCTTTCCTCATCAGATTTCTTGGCCCCAGAGGCATATCTACAGAAAATAGCACCTATGGCAAGCACCAAAATTGTGCCCCTGTCCAAACATCTGACACTTCTATTTTTAGATGACTTTACCATAATATAAACTAAAAAAAATACAAGTCAAGCTCATTAATTAAGACATTATGGCAGTACATGAAAATTACAACTGCATCTTCCTTGCTTTCACTAGTGAAAATTGGTCTATAATGTCCTCAAAGACGTTTCTTCAATTTCTTCTCTTTCTATACTTAGCAGAGCAAACTCACATAGTATGCCTTAACCTAAGGAAGCTCTCAAATATGAAAGTCTTAGCTTTAATGGGCTGAATGACCTCTCACAGCTGGCAATGGAAGCTGTGATAGTTAATAGAAACTGCTCAGGAGGTCTCACCTCCAAGTGACACGTATGGCATGTGCCATACCTTAGCTATCCCTCTGCTTTGCCTGGAATGTCTTCCCATTCTGTCAGACTTCCACCTTCAGCAGCACCAGCCCAAGCATCAACCTTATAACTATGCATTTGCTTTTATCTTCCAAGAAAGAGTACATGCATTGCTCTCTTCTTTGCATACTGTACTTACAAAATCCTTAGTATTCTAGATATCTTTATTTGCTCCCAGGTTCGCTCTCCACCCTTTTCCATTCTCAGTGGAGGCTGACTCACATAGGCTTTTGGCTCCTCTGTCCTCCAGCTACCCTTTGTTGTTGTTGTTGTTGTTAAGTGCCGTCAAGTTGTTTCCGACTCATAGCAACCCCATGCACAGCAGAACAAAACACTGCCCGATCCTGCGCCAGCCCCACAATCCGTGCTATACTTGAGCCCATCATCGCAGCCACCATATCAATCCATCTCCTTGAAGGCCTCCCCCTCTTTCATCGACCCTCCACCCTACCAAGCATGA
>NW_006921829.1:3817862-3818433 GCF_000298275.1 Orycteropus afer afer | reverse complement strand
AGACCATCTAAAGAATAGATTTGATGCATTGAACACCAATGACCGAAAACCAGAAGAATTGTTGGATGACATCAAGAGCATCATCCATGAAGAAAGCAGGGGGTCATTAAAATACGAGAAAGAAAGAAGAGACAAAAATGGATGTAAGAAGAGACTCTGAAACTTGCTCTTGAGAGAAGAGTAGCTAAAGCGAATTGAAGAAATGACAAGATAAAAAGAATTGAACAGAAGATTTCAAAGAGCAGCTTGAGCAGACAAAGCCAATTACTATAATGAAATGTGCAAAGACTTGGAGTTAGAAAACCAAAAGGGAGGAATACACATGGCATTTCTCAGACTGAAAGAACTGAGGAGAAAATTTAAGCTCAAGTTGCAACATTGAAAGATTCTATGGGCAAAATATTAAATATTGCAGGAAACATCAAAAGAAGAGGGAAAGAATACACAGAGTCACTGTACCAAAAAGAACTGGTCGGTGTTCATCCACTTCAGGAGGTGCCATGTGTTCAAGAACTAATAGTACTGAGGGAAGAGGTCAAAGCTGCACTGAGGAAATTGGTGAAGAACAAGG
>NW_006921829.1:3802642-3816727 GCF_000298275.1 Orycteropus afer afer | reverse complement strand
ATATGCCACTTCCTGAAATGGATGAAGATCGATCAGTTCTTTTTGGTACAGTGACTCTGTGTATTCCTGCCATCTTCTCTTGATGTTTTCTGCATCATTCAATAAATCCAGCTACCCTTTGGATTTGGCTAATGGAAGATACTATAAGATATCGAAAAGTAGGGGAAGAAAAGTTGAGATATATAGTCTCCTGACTTGTTCCTTTCCTGGTTGCTATGGTTTGTTTGGGTCTCACTACAAAAGACAACATCAAATTCCTTCCCTTATATCTGCCCTTTCCCACTTCCATTATCCTTTCCCCTTTCTATTTTTCTGGACTTCTAGGGGTAGCACTGGAATCCCCAGGTGATATAAATAGTTAACGTGCTCAGCTGCTGAGTGAAATGTTGGAGGGCCAAGTCAATCCAGAGGTGCCTTGGAAAAAAGGCCTGGTGATTTGCGTCCAAAATGTCACAGCCTTGAGAACTCTTTGGAGCACAGTTCTACTCTGACCCACATGGGGTCCTCATAAGTCAAAATTAACTAAACAGCAACAAATAAAAGGGATAACAGAAGTTCTCAGCTGTTACTAGCCATGCAGTACTACACCACCTTTGTTTATTTCCTGAAACCTTCCCCATACTTTTTCAAGACCCTCTTTCTTAACCTACCATGAATTACCTAATATGAATGAGCCATCTGTACCCTGTAGAGACCCTAACTGATATACCTTGTTTACAGAGTAGATTGTTGTTGTTGTTGTTGTTGTTATGTGCCGTCAAGTCGGCCCTGACTCATAGTGACCCCTCCTTGGGTTTCCGAGGCAGTATCACTAAGGAAGTAGGATTGCCCAACCTTCGTTCCGAGGAGTGGCTGGTGGATTTGAACCGCCAGCCTTCTGGTTAGCAGTCAAGTGCTTTAGCCACTATGCTACAGAGTAGATTAGGAACTTTAAATAACATTTCTAATCAGATAATTTGGTGTATTTCTCCTAATGCATCACCTGAACTGCTTCTTTAAGCAGTAATACAGGTAAACTAAGCCTGCTAACAATACCAGAAAATATTCTTCAAGCCTCTTACCCTAGCACCTCAAATGGGGAGTTTAGATGCTACATCCATTCATAGTGACAAATTTAATCAATTACATTCAGGAAAACTCTAAAATCAAAACTTCTATTGCTGGACTTACCCATGTCTCACTAGCAAAGAGTGAAACATGTATCTAGAGACTTGAAGGTAAATGTAGAGAATCATTTCTGATCATCCACTCCTACCATAGAATATATATACAAAAAAAAAAAGCCATTGAGTCAATTCAGACTCACAGCAACCCTTCCGTGGGTGTCCCAGATGGTATCTCTATGGAAACAGATTGCCCATCTTCCTTCTGAGGAGTGGCTGGTGGGTTTGAACTACCAACCTTCTGGATGGCAGTCAAAAGCCTCAGTCACTGAACCACTGGAGCTCCTTCACCATAGGATAAGAAGGCAGCAATTCAATGGAAAAGCAGGTGTTTGGATTAATTATCTATGCCAACTCAGATTACAAAGTAGATGCTCAGTAAATGCTTGTAAAATGAAATTTAGGTGGATGATTGCTTAAGCCAAAATATAGCACTGTATTGTCAAGAGCCGACTTGAAACCAAAATTGAATTCTTTATGGGAACCAACCAGAGTTTTGCTAAAGGCACTGTGATAGTTGGAGCTGTATGTCAACTTGGCTGGACCACAATTCTGTGTGGTTTAAGCAATTGTGATGTGGGTTGTTCCAATGATGGGATAAGATGCATAAATTTTGAGCAGCCAATCCAATGAAAAGGAATTTTCCTAGGGGTGTGCCCTGCTTCCAGTATATTTATGGACATCCTGGGAAAAGAGACACTCTTCTTCTGTGAATCGGGATTCTGTTGTGCTGCCTACAACTGTCCATAAGTGAACAATCCACCATTTGATCTGGAGATCTTGGATTCATCATTCACTGGAGTCAACAGCAAGTATACTGTCTGCCAATCTTGAGGTCCTCAGCCTCTGCAGCTGTGTCAATTGGGAAAAGCCTCCAGCTTGACATTTGATCCAAGAACTTTGGACTTGCCAGCTTCTGTAAGTGTGTAAGCCATTTTCCTAAGACAAATTTTCCTTTCTCTCACTGTATAAACTTTACTGGTTTTGTTTCTCTAGAGAACCCAATCTAACACATTTGGTACCGGGAGTGCTTCTAGAGAGACAAAATCATAAGGATGGGCTCCCTAAATTCATTCTCCAATTTGATTAATCATAAAAACACTAGTGACCCTACCTCTGTTAGTAGAGGGCCCTGCTAATCCAGGGCGTGAGGGCCAACATTAATATGCAAAATAGCACCACCAATAGATCAAGTACTTGTGAAAAGTGAGGCTCTGGGTGATCAAGTATTTGATACTTTTCTGCAATTTTGTCAGCATGAGGAGTATAAAGAAGCTGCTTGGTGTGTCCTACTTACACTATACAAAGTGGTGAAAGAGAGAGATGAGCTCAGGGCTGCTAAGTCATGGCTTAAGCACCACATAAAAGACCTCAATGTTTCCAGTTGTGCTCTGAAAGAAAGCCTTATTCCTTCTAGTAACAGAGCTGATATCACTGAAAACCAAACCCACAGTCTTGTCGTAAGGGTGGCTGAATTACATGCCAATTAAATTACCAACCCAGAATGGTGTGTGAAGTTAAAGTGAGGACATTGATTGGGAAAAAATGGGATCCTGAAACCTGGAATAGGGGCATATGGAGGTCAAGTTATTGATGGAGTCTTACCTAAGGTGTGTCTCACAGTGGGTCCAGTGGGTCCCGGAACCCATCCTGTAGTGATTTCCCCAGTTCCAGAATGTATAATTGGAATACATATACTGAGAATTGGCAGAATTCCCACATTGGGTCCCTGACATGTGGAGTAAGGGCTATTATTGTAGGAAAAGCCAAGTGGAAACCTTCAGAACTGTCTCTACCTACAAAAATAGTAAATCAAAAGCAAAACTGCATCCCTGAAGGGGTTTCAGAGATTATGCCACTATCAAAGACCTGAAAGATGCATGGGTGGTGATTCCCACCCCATTCCCATTTAATTCACCTATTTGGCCATGGTGGCAGGGATGGAGGTTATGCATGGGCTCAGCAACATGGACTCCCACTTACCAAGGCTGATGTGGCTACTGCCACTGCTGAATGCCCAAACTGCCAGCAGCAGAGACCAACATAGAGTCTGCAATATGGAACCATTCTTTGGGGATATCAGCCAGCAAACTGGTGGCAGGTTGATTACATTGGACCACTTCCATCATGGAAAGGACAGTGTTTTGTTCTTAATAGAATAGATACTTATTCTGGATATGGATTCACCTTCCCTGCATGCAATGTTTCTGCCAAAACTACCATCCTTGGACTTACAGAATGCCATATCCACTGACATGGTATCCCACACAGCATTGCTTCAGATCAAGGGACTCACTTCACAGCAAATGAAGTGCAGCAATGGGCCTATGCTCATGGAATTCACTGATCTTACCACATTCCCCATCATCCTGAAGCAGCTGGCTTGTTAGAATGATGGAATGGCCTACTGAAAACACAATTATGGCACCAGTTAGGTGGCAGTACCTTGAAGTTTTAGGGTAATGTTTTCCAGGAGGCTGTATATGCTCTAAACCAGCATCCAATATATGGTTCTGTTTCTTCAATAGCCAAGATTCATGGGTCCAGGAACCAAGGGGTGGAAACGGGAGTGATACCACTCACCATTACCCCTAGTGACCCACTCAAAAACTTTTACTTCCTGTTCCTGCTACCCTATGCTCTGTGGGTCTGGAGATCTTAGTCCCAAAGGGAGGAACACTCCCACCAGGAGACACAATATTTATTGTGTTGAACTGAAAATTAAGAATGCCACCTGGCTTCCTCATGCCTCTGGATCAACAGACAAAGAAGGGAATTACTGTACTATCTGGTGTGCTAGATCCTGATTACCAAGGGGAAATTGGATTGACATTAATTACATAATGGAGGTAAAGAAGAATATGTCTGGAATACAGGAGATTCTTCAGGACATCTCTTAGTACTACCATGCCCTGTGATTAAAGTCAATGGAAAATCACAGAAACCCAATTCTGATATGACTTCTAATGGTCCAGACCCTTCAAGAATGAAGGTTTGGTCACCCCACCAGGCAAAGTACCATGACCAGCTGAGGTGCTTGCTGAGGGCAAGGGAAATACAGAATGGGTGGTAGAAGAAGGTGGTTCTGAATATCAGTTACAGCCATGTGACCAGTTGCAAAATGAGGACTGTGATTGTTATATTTCTTCATTGTATATGGGCATCAAATATTTTTGTTTCCTTCTGTTATGAACTTTGAAATGTAAATAAGATTAATGTATGTCAATTGTATGTGTGTTAGCGTATCATGTTAGGCACAAATATGACTTTATAATTGTCCTTATTTAGAGATCATATATTGTTTAGTAGATGTGTACAACTGCCAGGTTGCCAAGGGGTGGACTGTGATAGTTGGAGCTGTGTGTCAACTTGGTTGGACCACAATTCTGTGTGGTTTAAGCAATTATGATATGAGTTGTTCCAATGATGGGATCATATGTATATGTTTTGAGCAGCCAAACCATTGAAAGGGAGTTTCTCTAGGGGTGTGGCCTAGTTCCAGAATATTTATGGAATCCTGGGAAAAGAGACACTCTTCTGTGAATCGGGATTCTGTTGTGCTGCCTACAACTGTCCGTGAGCAAACAATCCACCATTTGGCCTGGAGATCTTGGATTGACCATTCATTGGCGTCAATAGCCAGTTTACTGCCTGCCAACCTTGAGCTCCTCAGCCCTTGTGACTGCATAAGTTGGGAAAAGCCTCCAGCTTGATGTTTGATACAAGAACTTTGGACTTGCCAGCTCCTATAAGTGTGTGAGCCATTTTCCTAAGATAAATTTCTCTTTCTCTCTCTATATAAGCTTTACTGGTTTTGTTTCTCTAGAGAACCCAGTCTAACACAGGCACCTACATTCTTCCTTGGACATTGCTTGCAAAACTGATATCATGATCTATCCGTGGAGTGCCTCAAGTGAGAAAGGCCACCCAATAGTCTTTAAATTGCAAACTAAGGGGAGCAACTTGTTAAGTATTTGTCAAATGATAATGCTGACCACATACAAATCTACGGTACAAGGAAAATTACACATCTGAGCCTGGGACTATTGCACATTTAAAGGTCAAGATCAACAAGGAATTCCTTGGCTTTCTTCTCCAACTGATTCCCAGGTTCACACAGGCAGATGTATTGGAGCTTCTAGTCTGGGGGGTCTCAGTCACCACAGTGAAGGAGTTTTTCATGCGTAATGCTTGTGGATGAAAGTGAAACTCTGACTTGTGTGCCCAGGGGCTAAGATCTGAACTCCTTGCCTGAAAGAGGGGCTCTGTTGAAAGAACAGAAGGCCTCCCTATGCTGAAATTGGCCAGTGGGATTTTTTCAATTTGCACCTGGTGTTGGGCAGGGTTTCATGAAAATACACAGAAAGGAATGTTTCCGAGTTGAATGATGGAAGGGGGAAAAAAAATGTTGAGCGGTAGTCCTTTGGAATCATGAAAAGCACTGATTCAATCTGTGAAATGGAGACTTTGCTTTGCTGCGGAGAACATTTCTAGGTCGGCCTTGGAGGTCTGGACCCTGTTCTCCACAAACATATGCAATGAAGTATCTGCTGTCACCTCATAGGTTTGCCTTTGAAAGTGAGCTGAGAAGCTCAAAGCCACACAGAAAGGCTGTCCTTTTCTAAGTAGAGGTTTTTCTTGTCTTTTTCCAGTGTAGAAGGCTTTTTCCAATCCCCTAAATATATAAAGTTCATAGTCAGCGACAGCCCTTTCTTTTTTAAATGAGATTTTCGGCCAATTCTAAACTCATTTTTTATTTTCAAAGGGGCCAGGGTGTTTTTGTAAAGCATGCACTTTATTTCATTTAAACATACATCTTTTACATACAAAAATAACAAGTGTTCATTGTACAAATTTCAAATGTCACTATAGTGTATAGTATGAACATTTTAAATCACTCTTAATATTGTTTCAGACATGACCACTATCAAAGGTCTGGAGGATATTATTCCAGTCTTAATAATCTTCCAAGCAGGCATGCAACTTAAACATTCCAACTCCTAGTGACCCTCTAGGACAGCATAGAACTGCCCCATAGGTTTCCACAGCTGTAATTTTTATAGAAACAGACGGACACATCTTTCTCCTGAAGAGCAGCTGGTAGGTTCGAACCAGTGGCCTTTTCATTAGCAGTTGGATGCTTAACCATTGCGCCACTAGGGCTCTTCAAACACAATACAGACATGTGAAAACTAAGTCTTGCAGCAAATTCTCTGTACTGACACAAAGGATTATATAAGCTACTTTTCTGGTATGTATAAATGATATAAATGCTCTCCTACTTGGCATGTTGCTTGTTTTGAGACATTTAGGGAACTTTCAAGTGACTTGTCCTGAAAATATGAGGCAGGGTACACATAAGAGAACTTTGGAGTGAAATGATCAAACCTAGGGTGAGGTAGAGAGAGAGTGATTCAGGTTATGGTTTTTATTCTAGGGTTGGGTCACACTAATGAGGGGAAAGGATGGTACTGTTAATCCAAGTGATGTGGAAAAAGCTCTGCTATGTTTCATTTAAATTCCCTGCAATGCTTTACAGAAAGGGTTGTTCTGACATTGCAATCCCCTGGTCTCCTAGTCAGGCAAGGCTGCTGGCACCATCGCTCACAATTTCAATTTCCATTAAAATGCTCATTTGCTCCCAGGTTGACTTATCTCACCCTCAGTCTTATTTCTTTGGGGCCCTGCTTAAATGTGCTTGAATTCATCAAAGTGCTGGGTTAAGGCTGTGGGTCAGAGTTATGATAATTTGTTAAGCTGATGGATGCAAACACTTCAGAAAAGCAGCCATTGGATTTTCTATTGCCTTTATGAAGAATGAGAATTTTGGACATGGACAGATTGATAATAATGACAATGAAAAGAAATTGTGCTTTGACTATATGCCATGCATTGCAGGTGTTTTATATAGTTTCCTTATGTAATTAAATAATACCTTATTAAATTTCCTATTGATTTTTGAGGTAACTACTTTTATTATCCCCACCCTACAGATATGTAAACAGAGGCTCAGAAGGGTTAAGTTGCTTGCACAAGGTCACCCAGCAGGTAAGTTGCGCCTCAGTGATCCTACTCCAGAAGGAGCACTAATGGTGCTGTGGTTAAGGCATTGGGCTGCTAACCAAAAAGTATATGGTTCGATCCCACCAGCTGCTCCACAGAAGGAAGATGAGGCAATCTATTTCTGTAGAGATTTATACCCTTGGGAACATGATGGGGGTTGCTATGAGTCAGAATCAACTCCATGGCAGTGGGTTTGGTTACTTTTGGTTTGGATCCTGCTCTAGAGCATTAACCACTGTTAGGGCATAACGCTGCCTCCTCTTGCTGTTCTGGGCCACTTCTCCACAGTTTAACCCTGTGATGCCACTTCAGTCTCTGCAGGAGATCTCAGCTCTGATGCAAATTGGACTCACTGGGGAACTTTCAAAATATACCAGTGCCGAACCCAGTCCCGAGAGATTCTGATTTAGTTGGGGTAAAGCCAACATCCTTGGTAAAATAGAGGGTCGATGAAAAAGGGGAAGGCCCTCAACATGATGGATTGACACAGTGGCTGCAAGGATGGGCTCAGGTATAGCAAGGATCATGAGGATGGCACAGGACTGAGCAGTGTTTCGTTCTATTGTACATGAGGTCACGATGAGTCAGAGACAACTCAACAGCACCTAACAACAAAAGCCAACATTAATATCTCCAGTTAGGAGGAAACCATCATTTGGTCTTTTTGAAAAAAATGATTGAAAAGCACAGGCAAACTCAGGGTTAGAGATAAATTTTCTAACTCTGGGAGTTTAATGACTTCTCCTCTTTATTCCTCCTTGTCTTATGTCCCATTGACATACCCACTCCAAGAATCAGCTCCTATACGAAATTTTCTAATCACTCCCTTCCTTTGACTCTCTTTGTTGTTGTTGTTGGTTTTTGCCGTTGAGTCGTCCCCGACTCATAGCGACCCCTCCTTGGGTTTCCGAGGCAGTATCACTACGGAAGTAGGATTGCCCAACCTTCCTTCTGAGGAGTGGCTGGTGGGTTTGAACCGCCAGCCTTCTGGTTAGCAGTCAAGTGCCTTAGGCACTATGCTACCAGAGCTCCTTTGACTCCCTTAGCAACTTCATATTTAGTTTGGCCCAAATATTAATGCAGGGATTGCCTGGTAGATTTTGATCAATTTATGCATGTCACATCATCCCACCCAATTCATTTGTATAGTCCTTAAGGGCAGAACTACATCTTCTACAGCTTCTGTTTTCCATGTGATATCTTGTATGGTGCTGTGTGTACAGGTGTACGATGAATGCTGGCTGGGTTTGTGGCGAAATGACTTGCATTCCAAATCTGTGACAGGGTGTGCAAAGAGCAAAGAAGAAAAAGTAAATGAAGTAATGACAGTCTTGTCATTACAACAATCAAATTTTGCTTCATTTATGTATTAAATAAATATTTATTAAGCATTACCAGGTGGCAGACATTGTTCAGTTTACTGAAAGTACAAGACAAAGTCCTAGTTCTTAAGTTACTTATATTCTAGTGAGAGACCCATAAAATAACCATGTAAATAAATGAATAAATAATTTCAGATAGTATAAATATCTTGAAGAAAATAAAAGAAATTAATATTTAAGCATTTACATGGAAGGAAGGGGGACTTCAGGGAAGGTGGGGATGGCCTAGCTGAAGGAGGAGACATTTGAGCCTGAAATATAAGAGGCAGCCATGGACCTGCTGGTGAGTGTTTCAACCAATAGTCCTAGATGTAGGCCTAAATTTGGTTTGTGTGCTTGAGGAAAAGAAAGGAGGTCAGTGTGGGGCAAGTACACTGGAAAAGGGAGCTAGTGAGGAGGCCAGCAAGGAAGGCTGTGTAAGATTTTGTAGTCACAGAAAGAAGTGTGGATTTCATTGTGAGCATAATGGGATTTTGCAAATTATATTTAAAGTATTTGCAATTTATAGTTAATCAATAATACCAATAAAAACCATATGTGGGATATCCTAACCTCATATATTTGGATGTGGGTGTCCAGAAAATTCTCATAGTGATCTCCAGAGTAGAGAAAGCTTTGGTGTATTGGGTTGCATTTGTTCCAACAGAACATTTCTCTTGGCACAGTGTACAAACACCAAAAGGGTAGATCATTATTCACTGTGGTCTTCCCAAAAAATTCTGAAAGAGGGGGAAATGTTCATCTCATTTCACTCTGGTGGTAATTTGGTGTGAGAAGAGTGGTGACTTGTTGTGCCATTGAATAGCATCAGTTGATTATAGAACTCAAATTTCTTCATCATTATTGCAATACAAAATCTTTAAGTTGCAAAAACAATGTAGATATACACTTGGTGTATTAGTTATCTATTGCTATGTAACAAATGACTACAAACTTAGTGGCTTAAAATAATACATATTTATTATCTTACAGATTCTATGAGTCAGGAATCTGGGCACAACTTAGCTACACTCTATGCTCAGGGTCTCACTAGGCTACAATCAAGATGTTGCCTGGGCTGCATTCTCATCTGGAGGCTTAACAGGGGAAGAATTTGCTTCCAAGCTCACTCCAATTATCAGTAGAATTTGTTTCTTTCCTATTGTAAGACCAAGGGCCCAGGCTTCTTGCTAGTTAGTGGATGGATGCCTTCAGCTCTTAGAAGCTGCTCTCAGCTCCTTGACATAGGGGCCACTCTCCTAGCAAGATTGAATCTTATATAACCCTACATAATCATAAGAGTGAAATCCCATCACCTTTGTTATATTCTCTTGGTTGGAAGCAACTCATAGGTTCCACCCATACTCAAATGGGCAGGGGAGGGGGGAAGGTGCTGGGAATTACATAGAATGTTGAACACCAGGAGGCAAGAATCACGGGGAGGAAGGGGTCACTTTAGAGTCTGTCCACCCTACTTGGTTTGAAAAAAAAAAAAAAAAATTATCTTTGGAAATTGTAACCTGCTGTTGTAATAAAATTCAGTGGGTTCTAATTAGCAGCTGTTTTAAATGTTTTTCTTTTATAATATAAACTTTGTTTTCCATGTGTCTCTGCTAGGGGTTTAAAAGATGCACCTGCATCTTTTAAACATTGGTTGAAAACTCACTTGCAAACTCACAAATGACTCTACAGAGTAATTGATTTTTATGACAGTCCAAGGCTACATCTTATTCTTGGAGATAAAATTATTCCACTCTGGACTAAACAATGTTGTTGTTATTACTGCATGCCACTAAGTTGATTCCAACTCATAGTGACCCTGTAAGACAGAGTAGCACTGCCCCGTATGGTTTCCTAGGCTGTAACATTTAAGGGAGCAGACCATGAGATCTTTTCTCCCATGGGGCCACTGGTGGGTCTGAACCACCATCTTTTCAGTTAGCAGCTGAATGGTTAAACTCAGAGACTAGGGCTATACAACAGTCAGTCAAAATAAATGTACTGAATTTTTCAACCTGCCTTTCTAGGAGGCAAACCTTCCCTGGACTATTTGCAGAGTGGATGTCCTCTATACTTACTCACATGACACTGTGTCATCTTTGGGAAGAAAGTCAATATTATAAAAAGTTGCCATGGAAAAAAATGGATCAGGACAATAGAACTTGGGCATTTAACCAACCTGTGAATCTGGCATGCCTGATGTCCACACATTTTTAGGAAAGATTTGCCTTTGATTGTCACTCTTTGCCTAGCCAATATGTTAGTAGTTCCTGTTGCTTCTGGAAATTTGGGGCTGCAAGGTATTAAATGTCAAGCATGGTACTGTCATGTCAAAACAGTACTAAGGGGTAGTTGGAAGGGGTGCTGTACTTTCCCATTATGACCATATTCTATCCTTCTCCCCACCCACCATCACTACCATTTCCCTCTCCTTGATATGGATAGTTGATGCTTATTCTATCTTATGTAAAGTGCTATGCAAACTTAAGACAAGAGCCCCTATACCCATCCCCTTCCAATCTGATTGCTACTCCAAGCCTCTCCCAAATAGACATTCTGGGGCTGCGTTCATTTCAGGTTGATATCAACTAAAAGAGATGTGGAAGCACTTAAATCATTTTCTTTGCCCTTGCCTTAGAATTCAAAGGAAAGAAAGATCATTTAAATCCTATCTGAAGGAAAAATGTGAACTAGCTGATTCCCAGATCTAGATTACCAGTTTGGTTTCTTCACCAGGAGGTGGCTGTTGCCAACATCTGCAGATTTCCTGGGTCAAAGGAGACAAATTTAGAACTTGTAAGTGTTGACCAAAAAAAAAAAATAAATAAAAAATGCCACAACTTTGATCAGTCAAGTATGAAAAAATAAAAAATTCACAGTTCCAATTCCCTTTGAAATTCATACACACTAAGAGGTTAAAGAAGGGAAGCATTTGGCAGAAAACATCTGGGAAGCTGCCAGCCATATAATGCTTGAAAAATAGCCAGATTGTGTCTGCCAACTCTCAGAGCAGCCAGGTTTGCTCATCTCCACATTAAAGGAATATTAAGGTCTTTATTGACCTGAACCTGCAAAAGAAAATGGAATTTCAGAGTTGAGACTAATGTTTTTTTTGGAAAAATCATCTTGCACTGTCTAATTATTGCCGAGATTTCAGTGTGTGATATTGAATGTCTAAAGCATGATATGCAATAACGTACAAGTGTGGAGTTTGCAAATAAGCAAAGAATGTTATAAAGAAGGTAGGGACCAATTAGCCTCATTAGGTTGAGCAACCGTAACAACAAGTAATGGCTCCTGACTACAAGAGGGAAAATGTAGATAAAATGTTAGAACACTTAACATTATGTAATAAGCAAGACCACAGCAGCACCAAGATGTAAAATGATATTCCAGAGAGTCCAAGTTAGAAAGTATGATGCAGACACACTCAAAATTCTCAGGAAAAAATAGATACTCAAAAAATAAAAATCATTATTTATTATTATATAAAATATTATAAATAAATTATAATACATAATATTACTAGTATTACAAATTAAAAGTCACATATATATGGAATATAGGAGTCTGTGGGTGGCAAAAAATAAGTTCTCAACTATAACAAAAGCTTGGCTGTTCAAACCTATCCAGGGGCACCTCAGAAGGCAGCCCGGCAGTCTGCTTCTGAAAGGTTACAACCTTGAAAACCCTAGGGAGCAGCTCTACTCTGCACATATGATGTCACCATGAGTTGAAATCAACTTGACAGCAACTAACAATAACATGTATGTCATATATATATATGTAATACATATGACATATATTTTATATATATATTATGTACTGGAAGATGAGCCCAACAACTCAGAAGGCATTCAAAATACGACTGGGGAAGACCTGCCTCCTCAAAGTAGAGTCAACCTTAATGACCCGGATGAAGTAAAGCTTTCAGGACCTCCATTTGTTGATGTGACATGATTGAAAATAGAAAGAAACAGCTGCAAACATCCATTAAAAATCAGAACATGGAATGTGCAAAGCATGAATCTTGGAAAATTAGAAGTTGTCAAAAATGAAATGGAATGCATAAAGATCAAGGTGCTAGGAATTAGTGAGATGAAATGGACTGATTTTGGCCATTTTGAATCAGACAATCATATGATCTACTATGCTGGGAATGAAAAATTGAAGAGGAATGGTGTGGCGTTCATCATCACAAAGAATGTTTCAATATCTATCCTGAAGTACAATGCTGTCAATGATAGGATAACATCCATATGCCTACAAGGAAGACCAGTTAACACTACTATTATTCAAATTTACGCACCAATCACCAAAGTCAAAGACTAGGAAATTGAAGCATTTTATCAACTTCTGAGTATGAAATTGACCAAACATGCAATCAAAATGTATTGATTATTATTGGAGATGATAAGGCAAAAATTGGAAACAAAGAAGAATCACTGTTGCTAGGTGCTGTCAAGTCATCTCCAACTCACAACGACCCTATACCCAGCAGAACAAAACACTGCCCATTCCTGTGCTAGCTTCACAATCCTTGCTATACCAGAGCCCATCATTGTGGCCACTGGGTCAATCCATCTTGTTGAGGGCCTTCGCCTTTTTCATAGACCCTCCACTTTACCAAGCATGATATCCTTCTCCAGGGAATGGTTCCTTCTGACAACATGACTAAAATATGTGAGATGAAGTCTGGCTATTCTCATTTCCAAGGAACATTCCAGCTGCATTTCTTCCAGGACAGATTTGTTAGTCCTTTTAGCAGACCACGGTGCTCTTAGCATCATTCTCCAACACCAAAACTCAAAAGCATCAACTCTTCTTCAGTCTTCCCTATTCATTGTCCAGTTCTCACATGCATAAGAGGCGATTGGAAATAACATGGTTTGGGTTAGTCATGCCTTAGTCTACTAGGAGATATCTTTCCTCTTCAGTACTTGAAAAAGGTCTTTTGCAGCAGATTTTCCCAATGCAATACATTGTTTGATGTCTTGACTGCTGCTTTCATTGGAGTTGATTGTAGAACCAAGTAATATGAGGTGCTTGACAACTTCAGTCTTCTCTTTATCTATTGTGAAGGGGTTTATTGGACCAGTTGTGAGGATTTTTGTTATTTTTATATTGAGGTGTAACCCATACTGCAGATTGTAGTCTTTAATCATCATCAGTAAGTGCTTCAAGTCATCCTTACTTTCAACAAGCAAAGTTGTGTCATCTGCATATCGCAGGTTGCTAATGAGTCTTCCTCCAATCCTGATGCCACATTCTTCTTAATATAATCCAGCTTCTCAGATTATTTGCTCAGCATAGAGATTGAATAAGTATGGTGAAAGGATATAACCCTGACACACTCCCTTCTTTATTTTAAATCATACAGTATCTCCTTGTTCTGTTCGAATGATAGCCTCCTGATCTACATACAGGTTTCACATGAGTACAATTAAGTGTTCTGGAATTCCCTTTCTTCTCAAAGTTATCCATAATTTGCTATGATC
>NW_006921829.1:3783506-3797722 GCF_000298275.1 Orycteropus afer afer | reverse complement strand
CTGTTTGATAATCTCCACATTCTGTAGGATCACCTTTCTTTGGAATGTGTACAAATATGGATCTCTTCCAATCAGTTGTCCAGGTATCTGTGTTCCAAATCTCTCGGCATAGCCGAGTGAGTGCCACAAACGTGGTATCCTTTGTTGAAACATCTCAGTGGGTATTCTGTCAATTCCTGGAGCCTTGTTCTTTGCCAATTCCTTAAGTGCAGCTTCAGCTTCTTCCCTCAGTACCATTTGTTCTTGATCACATGCTACCTCCTGTAATGGATGTACAACAAACAATTCTTTTTGGTACAGTGACTCTGTATATTCCTTCCATCTTCTTTTGATGTTTCCTCTATCATTCATATTTTGTGCATAGAATCTTTCAATATTACAACTTGAGGCTTACATTTTTTTTCCTCAGTTCTTTCAGCTTGAGCAATGCAGAGTGTGTTCTTTCCTTTTGGTTTTCTAACGCCAGGTAGTGCACATTTCATTATAATAATTGACTTTGTCTTCTTGAGCTGCTCTTTGAAATCATCTGCTCAGCTCTTTTATCTTGTCATTTCTTTCATTTGATTCAGCTACTCTTTGCTCAGGGGCAAGTTTCAGAGTCTCTTCTGACATTCATTTTGGTCTTTTCTTCCTTTCTTGTCTTTTTAATGACCTCTTGTTTTCTTCATGAATGATGTTCTTGATGTCATCCTACAATTCCTCTGATTTTTGGTCATTGGTGTTCAATGCATCAAATCTATTCTTTAGATATATTCCTCTAAATTCAGGAGGAATATTATCAAGGTCATATTTTGGCTTTCATAGACTTGTTTTAATTGTCTTCAACTTTAAATTGAATGTGCATATGAGCAGTTGATAGTCTGTTCCACAATTGGCTCCTGGTCTTGTTTTGGATGAAAATATTGAACTTCACCCATTGCCTTTTGCCACAGATGTAGTCAATCTGATTCCTGTATATGCCATTTTGTGAAGGCCACGTGTGTAGCTGTCACTTATGTTGTTGAAAAATAGGTATTTGCAATGAATAAGTCGTTAGTCTTGCAATATTCTATCATGTTATCTCCAGCATTATTTCTATCACCAAGGAGGCCATATTTTCCAACTACTGGTAACTCTTCTTTGTTTCCAACTTTTGCATTTCAGTCACCAGTCAACACATCTTGATTGCATGTTCCGTCAATTTCAGACTGCAGAAGTTGGTAGAGATTTTCAATTTCCTCATCTTTGGCTTTGGTTGTTGGTGCATAGATTTGAATAATAGTAGAATTAACTGGTCTTCCTCATAGGCATATGAATATTATCCTGTCACTGACAACACTGTACTCAGGACAGATCTTGAAACAGTCTTTGTGATGATAAATGTCACCCCATTCTTCTTTAATTTGTTATTTCTGGCATAGTAGATCATATGGTTGTCTGATTCAAAATGGTGAAAAAAAGTCCATTTCAGCTCATTAATGACTAGGAGCTCAATCTTTATGTATTCTATTTCATTTTTGACAACTTTCAATTTTCCTAGATTCGTACTTTGTACATTTCATCTTCTGATTATTAATGGATGTTTGCATCTGTTTCTACTCATTTTGAGTCATGGCACATCAGCCAATAGAGGTCCTGAAAGGTTTACTCTAACCATATCATTAAGACCTTCTCTGCTCTGAGGAGTCAGCTCTTCCCCAGGCAAATTTTGAGGCCTTCTGACCTGACGGGCTCATCTTCTGGCACCATATTGGACAATATTTCAGGGCTATTCATAAAGTTTTCCAGTAATATGTCAGACAGTGTTTCACTGCTAATCATAAGGTTTTCATTGGCCAATTTTTTGAGAAGTGGATGGCCTCTTCCTTTCTCTGAGTCTGTCCTAGCCAGGAAGCTCGACTGAAACCTGTCCACCATGGGTAAACCTGCTGGCATTTTGAAACACGGTGGCATAGCCTCCAGCCTCACAGCAACACATAAACCACCACAGGATGACAAAATGACAGACCAGTTCATCTCTCTTAGTTGTTCCTAACTACTCTGGGCCTGCCTACCTTGGCCTTGGCCTTAAAATAGATAGAGCCTTCCCCAAGTAAAGCAGCCTCAAGCCCCATGCCCACCTACCTCATTCCCTGGCTTTAAAGTAGATAGAGCAACCCCCAAGTGAAGCAGCCTTGAGCCCCACGCCTGTCTACCTTGGGTCCCGGCCTTAAATTAGATAGAGCTGCCCCCATGTGAAACAGCCCTGAGCCTGGTGCCTGCCTGCCTCAGGCCCTGGTCTTAAAAAAAAAAAAAAAAAAAAACCTAGTAGTTGGAAAATATGGTCTTGGTGATAGAAATGATGCCAGAGATCACAAGGTAGAGTTTTGCAAGATCAACAACTTATTCATTGCAAATACCTTTTACCAACAACATAAACAGTGGCTATATATGTGGACCTTGCCAGATGGAATACACAGGAATCAGAGCAACTATATTTATGGAAAGAGGTGTAGGAGAAGCTCTATAACTTCAGTCAAAACAAGGCCAGGAGATCACTGTGGCAGAGACCATCAATTGCTCATATACAAGTTCAAGTTGAAGCTGAAGATAATTAAAAACAAGTTCACAAGAGTGAAAATATGACCTTGATTATAGCCCCCCTGAATTTAGAGACATATGAAGAAGAGGTTTGACATATTGAACAGTAATGACTGAAAAAACAGATGAACTGTGGGATGACATCAAGAACATCATACATGAAGAAAACAAAACGTCATTAAAAAGACAGAAAAGGAAGAAAAGACCAAAATGGATGCCAGAAGAGACTATGAAACTTGTTCTTCAACAAAAATTACTTAAAGCAAATGGAAGAAATGATAAAAAAGATGACAGAACATTTCAAAGATCAGTTTGAGATGACAAACTCAATTATTATAATGAAATGTGCAAAGGCCTGGAGTCAGAAAACCAAACGGGAAGAACATGCCAGTCATTTCTCAAGCTGAAAGAACTGAAGAAAGAAAATTACAGCCTTCCGTTGCAATTTTGAAAGGTTCTACAGGCAAAATACTGACTGATGCAGGAAATACCAAAAGAAGATGGAAGGCATACACAGTCACTGTACCAAAAAGAATAGGTCAATGTTCATCTATTTCAGGAGGTGGCATATGATCAAGAACCAATGGTATTAAAGGAAGACGTCAAAGCTGCACTGAAGGAACTGGGAAAAAGCAAGCCTCCAGGAAGTGATGGAATACCCAATAAGATGTTTCAACATCAACTGGAGGGATGCATTTGTCTATGCCAAGAACTTTGGAAGATAGCTACCTGGCCAATTGACTGGAAGAAATCCATATTTGTACCCATTCCAAAGAGAGGTGATCCTACAGAAAGTGGAAATTATCAAACAATATCATTAATATCACATGGAAGTAAAAATTTGCTGAAGATAATCCCAAAACAGTTGTAGCAGTATATTAACAGGGAACTTCCAGAAATGCGAGCTGGATTCAGATGAGGACATGGAAGGAGGGATATCATTGCTGATGTCAGCTAGATATTGGCTGAAACCAAAGAATATCACAAAGATGCTTACTTGTGTTTTATTGAGCATGCAAAAGCATTTGACTGTGTGGATCATAAAGAATTATGGATAACATTGAGAAGAATGGGAATTCCAGAACACTTGATTGTGCTCATGAGGAACCTGTATGTAGGCCGAGAGGCTGTTGTTCTAATACAACAGAAGATATTGCATGTTTTAAATATAGGAAGAGAGTGTGTCTGGGTTGTATACTTTCACCATACTAATTCTAGCTGTATGCTGTGCAAATAATCTGAGAAGCTGGACTATGTGAAGAAGAACATGACATCGGGATGGGAGAAAGACTCATTAACAACCTGCGATATGCAGACAACACAGCTTTGCTTGCTGACAGTGAAGATGACATGAAGCACTTACTGATGATGATTAAAGACTATAGTCTGCAGTATGGATTACACCTCAATATAAAGAAAATGAAAATCCTCACAACTGGACCAATAAGCAGCCCCACGATAAATGGAGAAAAGATTGAAGTTGTCAAAGATTAAATGTTACTTCGTTCCACAATCAACACCAATGGAAGTAGCAGTCAAGACATCATCTGATGTATTGCCCTGGGCAAATATTCTGCAAAAGACCTATTTAAAGTGCGAAAGAGCAAAGATGTCTCTTTGAAGACTAACACCCTGCTGTTGAGTCGGATCTGACTCATAGCGACCCCTCCTTTGTTTCCGAGGTGGTCTCACTATGGAAGTAGATTGCCCAACCTTCCTTCTGAGGAGTGGCTGGTGGGTTTGAACCTCCAGGCTTCTGGTTACCAGTCGAATGTCTAACCCAAGTTGTGGTATTTTCAATTTCCCCATATGCATGTGAAAGCTGGACAATGAATAAGGAAGACCGAAGAAGAGTTGATGCTTTTGAGGTGTGGTGTTGGCAAAGAATATTGAAAGTACCGTGGACTGCCAGAAGAACTAACAAATCTATTCTGGAAGAAGTACAGCCAGAATGCTTCTTGGAAGCAAGAGTGGCCAGACTTCATCTCATACTTTTGTCATGTTTCAGAAGAGAGTATTCCCTGGAGAAAGATATCATACTTGATAAGGTGGAGGGTCAACAAAGAAGGGGGAGGTCCTCAATGAGATGGATTGACACAGTGGATGCAATGATGGGTTTAGTTATAGCAAGGATTGTGAGGGTGGCACAGCAGTGGGTAGTGTTTCATTCTGTTGTACATAAGATTGCTGTGAGTCAGAGCCAACTCAATGGCACCTGACAACAACAACAATATATATAAAATAACAGCTGCCCTTTAGTAGGTACCTAACATGTTCTAAGGAGACTTGGTGGTGAAGTTGTCAAAGCAGTTGGCTGCTAACCAAAAGTTGGTGGTTTGAAACCACTAGCCACTTCTTAGGTGCTCTGGTAGCTTAGTGCCTAAGACACTTGACTGCCTAGCAGAAGGCTGGCAGTTAAAACCCCCCAGCCACTCCTCAGAAGGAAGATTAGGCAATCTACTTCCATAGTGATACTGCCTCAGAAACCCAAGGAGGGGTCCCTATGAGTTGGGTTCGACTCGATGGCAAACAACAACAACAAGCCACTTCTTGGAAGAAATATGAGGCAGTTTGCTTCCGTAAAGATTTACAGCCTTGGAAACCCAATGAAGGTTGCTATGCATCCAAATAGATTAAATAGCAGTGTTTGTTTTCTCTTTTTTTGTGGTTGGTAACATGTTCTCTTAAAAGTCATTGGTGGTTCAGTGGTAGAATTCTCCCATTCCATGTGGAAAACGTTGGTTTGATTCCTATCTGCCTTATGAGCACCTACCATTAGTCTGTCAATGGAGGCTTTCATGTTGCTAGGACACTGAACAAGTTTCAGTGGCGCTATGAGACTAAAATGAACGAGGAAGGAGGGCCTAGGAATCTACTTCCAATAATCAGCCACTGAACATCCTGTGGATCACAATGGTCCGAATGCACCTGACCATGGGGATGGCACAGAACTGGGCAACATTTCTTTCTGTTATGGGTGGGATTGCCATGAGTCCTAGCCTGACTCAATAGCAGTTAACAATAACATAAACAATGTGTGCTTGAGACTGGATTATATGCTGTGCTATGCCCTTTGCATATACTATTTATAAACCTTCTTACAGGCTTTCAGTGTAAGTGCTCAAATACTTTGAGTGATTTCTATAAAGTATCTGATAAGGATTTAGACACCATGTTGTCATCCACCTAAATCTTAGACCTCTATAGAAAGGCGTCTCTGAACCGCTGGAGCACATGATGCTTAGAGATCCTTGCAGATTTCCAACCATTCAAACATACTGCCCTACTCAATCTGATCTAAAGTGATTATTTGAAGTATATCACAGAACCAGTTAGTCACTGTTAAGGATGCATACCTCAGTCTATGTTTATCTTTGCTAAGAAAATGTAAATAATGATTTTTTCTTTTGAGTCAATAGACCAAATATTATTTTTGAGTCTACCTAACTGGCTAATTCAATATTGGTTAAAATATCAGAGATGAAATTTATTGTGAGCTTATTTTATTATTCATCACCTACTATTTTAATACTCTTCATGTACAGTAACTTATTTAATCTTTACAAAATCACTGTGATACAGTTTTCTATCAGTAATGACTGATATTTTGAGATAGTATTAGAGTAGACTAACTGCTGTAAAAAAAAAAATCCCAAAATTCTTAAAGTATTTAACAGTTAACCAAAAGGTTGGCAGTTCAAACCCACCAGCCACTCTGCAGGAGATAGATAAGGCAGTCTGCTTCGGTGAAGACTTACAGCCTTGGAAACTCTATGGGGCAGTTCTATGCCATCGTAAAGTGTCACTGTGAGTCAGAAATGACTCAATGAGAGTGGATACGGTTTTTGGTCACAGAATAAAAAGTTTATTTCTTGCTGACATCACAGGCAGCTGGGGATTGGCAGACAAGTTTCACCCTGCGATTCGTAAAGGCAGGCTTCTTTTATGTTGTGGCAACAGCATCAGATACCTCAGAGTCTTCTCCTGAATCTGCATCTGGCCAGCAGACAATTTTGCGAGATTAGGAACAAGGTGGGTCTTGTGGAAGGTAGGAAACATTATGGCAGGCACATAATGGTGTTTTAGTCATAGATAGGGATTATTATTACCTTGTGTTAGAGCGGAGAAAACAAAAGCATTTAGAGGTTCAATACCCAACATCACACAGTTCAGTAGCCAATAGGTCTTGAATTCAAACAGAAGCAGTGCTATTACTGAGTCTATGCTTATAACCACAACACCCTACTACTTATCAAATATAATGCTGCATCAGAAATGTAATGACCAAGTCATCTCTCTTCGATTTAATTGTTTCACCCCAAATCTAGCCCCAGATTGGGTAAGAGTGCTATTCACATTGTACCAATCTCAGAGAAAAGTCAATTATTCAAACACATAATATTCTAAACTCTGTAGAATCATTGCAAGTTAGCCTTGCACTTTTCACCTCTCATATTCTTTCCCAACCTAACATCTACCCACCCACCTACTCACCACCACAACCACTACTATTAGAAAACAGAAAAGAAAAAAGTCCCAATAAAGCTTTAACAGAATTTGAGGTCAAAGAGAGTTTAGTGAGTTAATGTCTGCCTGCACCTGAGATTAACTGTACATTGGCTCTTTTCCTATAGTGGATGATTAAGGATATCAAACCTTGAGAAATGAATAAGTTTAACCCAACCTTCAACTTGTATTCAACAGCAGGATGCTACATTACTTTTCTTACCCACTCCTGTTATTTCTCATGTATCCAAAGACATTTGAAACCATATCACTTAGGCTAGTCCTGTGTTGCCTTTCCCTGAAGTCTTAGAGACAACCTCTGACTGGCCCTGGTCAGACCGTTGGAAAGCTTCAGAACGCTGCCTGTCAGATGTGCACATGTCAACACACCACCTGTTCTGGCAGGAAACCAATTTTCTTTTCTATTTCTTCCTCCCTTGGGAAATGTGCCTATTTCTGGCATCTGTCCCCATTTATCCTACTTCACACACTGAGACAAAGAAATCATTTCATTTCTTAAGTCCTCTCTCCTACTCTTTTTGAAAAATTACTTGTGTTCTCTCTTGAGTCTTGTTGACTCCTTCCTCCTCTTTACATATTTAAAAATATTCTCTTTACTTTTTGGTATAATATCCTTGCTTGATTTTCTCTTATAGTCCCCACTTCTTTGTTTGTTTTTTTTTTTTTTTTTTTTGAGTCTTAATTCCATCTCTTTTACACATCTTTGATTATATAAAAGAATTCCTCTTAAGTAATGTAAGATATTTTCATGTTTCTACTATTGACTTTTATCGTTTTCATTGCTCTTTTATAATCTTTTATCTTTTCTCTTTAGGCAAAGTTGACTATTTTCTTCTCTTCCCTTTTCATAGCATACATTAAGATAAAGTAGCATGAATGAGAAAACATGATCACGTTAAAATATGAGCCCCCATTATTGACCTCTTTTTTAAAAACATTTATTTCTGGATTTTTTAAAGAACATTTTCAGTTTTTTCCAACTGTTTCAGACATGAATTCCTTGGAGTGTGAAAATGAAAGGGCTCCAAAGAGATTGCCTTGCTAGAATGTAAGCAACTCAGTTGGATTTTCTTCTTGGTACAGAACCATCATGTGATCTTTAAAAAGTTAAGTTGCAGGAAAAAGTATATATAAAGAAAGACATTATGAGAACAGAAGCTTAGAGAGTTCAACTTTACCTCTGTGACTCAGACGCTTCCAATTCTTAAGTATGTCATTTGAACACTGTGTACTCTGGCTTTGCCTTTCTATAAAGAAGGATCAACAACAACAACAAAAAGGCACCCAAAATATAGGCTCCTAACAAACTTATAGTAAATCGTTCATTATGGTCTTCTTCAAAGTGGTGTGGTTGAAAAAAAAATAGTGAACTTACTAACAAGTTTGTTTCTTAGAATTTGATCTTTTATGAATTTTCCATGCCTTCCTCCTTCTAGTTGTTCTTACCAAACTTCTGGTCCATTCTTTGTGTAACAAAGTGAGCAATACTTAGATTTACCTGATGTTTCCTAAGGGGCACAAATATTTTAGTGAAAAACACAGGCAAAGCAAGGTGTAATGAGGTTGGTTTCCCTGGACAGTACAAATGGCTAATCACTCAGCTGCTGACAAAACATTAGAAGTTTGAATTCATCCAGAGGTGAAAATACTTGTGAAAAAAAACAGCCCTTGAAAACTCTATAGAGTACACAGTTCTACTCTGACACATATGGCTCATAATGAGTTGCGGTTGACTCGATGGCAAATGGTTAATGAGGTTTGTGGTACACACTCTTAGACATGATATGGATTTCCTTGTTTTCATCCTCTATTCTCTCTTGATGGCACATAACAACAACAACACCACCGTATTAGATCAGTGATTTTCATGAAAATATATAACTTTTCTAAGTGAAAACCTCCTTGACAGTCTTTGAGGATTAAATGAGGTAAAGCATAAAAAAACATTTAACATCATATGTGGCATACAGTTGTTGTTGTTGTTATGTGCCATCAAGTCGGACTCGACTCGATAGCTTTCACATGTATATGAGGTGATTGAAAATATCATGGCTTGGGTTTCCTCAACCCCTCACAAAAAATGATTTCTTTGTCTCAGTGTGTGAGAAGGGGTTTCCCCTCCTTGGGTTTCTGAGGCTGTATCACTACAGAAGTAGATTGCCCAACCTTCCTTCTGAGGAGTGGCTGGTGGGTTTGAACTGCCAGCCTTCTGATTAGCAGTCAAATGCCCTAGGCACTATGCCACCAGAGCTCCCAGCATACAGTTAGTGCTCCATAATTTGCTCTTCCATAAACTCAATGGACAATATTTCAAATATTAAACTAGTCTCTCTCCCTTCTCCCTTCAAATACTGCTCCCTGGCAAATCTTTTTCTCCAGAAGTCCTCTGACCTTTACAGTTGACTGCCACAGGGAGGGAGAGGGTGAGTACACACTAAAGAGGTTATTTTTTAGCTCTGAGTCAAAAGCCAAACTTCTGAGAACGAAAAGAGTCTTCTACATGTTAAAACTTCTCTTTACTTATCAAGAGTCAGTCCTAATGGATTTGGACTCTAGTGTTTTGGTTAGAAGCCTAGTCAAAAGTGGAAGGAGGATATTATGTAAAAAATTCCACCTGATCAATAAGAGAAATAAAAAAGTCCTTTTAATACCAGAGATAGAAGGCTGGGTCCTCATGACTAGAGAGAAGGGAAGAATCCACAAACTTCTAAGGCAGGTACAAGTGAGATTAGGACATCTCACTGTAGAAATGTGCAGGAAACAGAACAAGATCAGAATTAATCACATCACATCAGAGACCTGGAGTGATCCAAGGAACAGCACAGATAGACTAACTTTGAATGGTACCTATGAAAAAGGAAAGGCTCCAAGATAAGACAAGATCTGAGGAAAAAGAATTTTCATCTACATTTACCTTTGGACATCTGAATATAATGTATAAAATTTTGACCCTTTACAAGGTTAATTTAGGAGCTCTGGTGGTGCAGTGCCTAAGGCATTTGACTGCTAACCAGAAGACTGGTGGTTCAAACCCACCAACCACTCCTCAGAAGGAAGATTGGGCAATCTACTTCAGTAGTGGTACTACCTCTGAAACCCAAGGTGGGGTCGCTATGAGTCTGATCCTACTCAACAGCAGTGATTTTTTCTTTTTTTTTTTGGCAAGGGTAATTTAAAGTGTTGAAGAACAAAAATGCCACTTTGAAGACTAAGGTATGCCTAACCCAAGCCATGATATTTTCAATCACCTCATATACATGTGAAAGCTGGAGAATAAGTAAGGAAGATCAAAGAAGAGTTCATGCCTTTGAATTGTGGGGTTGGCAAAAAATACTGAAAACACCATGGATTGTCAGAAGAATAAGCAAATCTTTTCTGGAAGAAGTGCACCTGGAAAGTTCCTTAGAAGAGAGAATGGCCAGACTTCCTCTCACCTACTTTGGTCCTGTTGTCAGAAGGGACTAATCCATAGCATGTAAAGTGGAGGGTCAGCACAAAAAGGGGACGACCTTCAATGAGATGAATTCAAACAGTGACTGCAACAATGGCTCAAGCATAGCAAGGACTGTGAGGATGGTGCAGGACCAGGCAGTGTTTTATGTTGTTATACATAGGGTTGCTATGAGTTGCAACTGACTCATTGACACCTAACAACAGCAACACAAGCATATGGAGAATTGGCCTCATAGTAAAACTTGCTTTCAGGTTTTTATTTTATATATAAAACATTCCACAGAGCTGTGGAAACATAGAAAATACTTCCTGAAAAAAAAAAAAAAAAGTATTTTAAGTGCCACAGAATAAATGTGGTAGTCTGCCACCATAAAATATTATTGTTTTTTTCATGTAAGAGTGACTCACCCAAGGCATCCACCAAACACACAACACACACACACATACACCTGTTGACACACCACATCAGCCCTAAGAGGAGTCCTAAACAATGTTTTGAACCCTAATCAGATATACCTCACTATTACTGCCTGTAGCACTCCCTGTTTGGAGCTAAAGTATAGTGACTAAAAATATACCTACCACTCAACACTTCCTGTTGTTCCTAGCTGCATGGATGCTAAGGGCAAAGAGAATCTCCAAATATACTTCAAATATCCCACAGTTTTCAGGACACTAATTCACACCACCATTGTGCAATGCAGAATAAATTTGTAGCAGAGTTACCAATGTCAACAAACTCAAGGTGTTAGTGTGTGAAATTAAGTTGTTATTTTGATGACTGTAATTATGTCAACTGTCCTTCCTTACAATCACAGGGTGCTTTTAGATCATGGACACTAAAATTACCAACCAGTAATCTGGGGATCAAATTTGCAGCAATCATTCAAAATAAATTGGTTCATCTGAACTCGTGGCATTAACAACAGAAGAATGTAAAGTTCTTAAATTGGTTTATACCACGTCTTTGTGGCTTAAGTTTGATCCAGTTCTGAGCAGATGGTTCTTTCAGACATTGCTCAGTTAAGGGGTCATCTCTGCTGTTGTTAGAACAGAAATTCCAAAAGCTCATGTTTTAGTATTCATAGGCTGTCTTCAGAGTATATTTCAGTAGCTCCCAAAGCTTCACTATTGGAAATATTTTTTATTCTGTAACGCAATTTCTTTATTCTCAAGAAAAGTTACTTTAATGTCCATCAATCTTAGTCTAATTCTCCAACTCTCCACCATGGATACAAGATGTCCTATTTCCTACTCAAGTGTTTCTAAGCTTCCCTGAATGGCTTACATTTCTGTTGGATGCTCATTGTATAAGATAGGAATTGAGTTCAGCTACATGCAACAGAAATTCAATTACAGTGGTTTAAATGAATGGGAAGGAGCCCTGGTGGCACAATGGTTAATGCTAAATTGAAAGGTTAGCAGTTCAAACCCACCAGCAGCTCTGTAGAGAAAAGACTTTGCAATCTGCTCCTATAAAAATTACAGCCTAGGAAACCCTACAGGACAGCTTACTTTGCCATATATGGTCTCTGTGCATCTGATCAATTTGATTGGTGTCTAACAAGAACAACCAAGGAGGAGAAAAGGTGTTTTTCTCACACATTCCAAGGGCTCTGTAAAATCCTAGGTGTCTCAGGCCTCTTCAGTATTTTCTTTTTCTCTATTAACTGATGCCTTTTGTACCATGCTCATTGACTCATGATCACAAGATGACTGCTATTTCTCCAGTCTTATGGTCCTTGCTCTCAGCAAAAAGGTGAAGCAACAAAGGACTGAGGGGATATAAACTGAAGCAAGAGAGCAAAACATTCCTAGAAACTCCAGGCAGATTTTTAATTAGGTCTCAATGGCCTGAAATGAGTGCCAGTGCCCTCCATGAATCCTAGCATAGCAAGGACATTAGTGGAGCACATTTCCACCTGAAACAGAATTGGGACAGGTTGCTTCCCACCCCTCATCTTGGACCATTACTCCTGGCTTCTCTAAAGGCTACATCTGGCCATCCCTAGCAGCTGAGCAGGAGAAATCAAAACCTGGACAGCACATATGAATGACTCAGTAGTGGCCTTGCCTCTTTCTAAGGTGAAGGGGATGGAGAGGAGACGCCTGGGCATCTTTCTCCTGATCCTCTAGCCTGATACTATCTCACTGAAGCTACTTTTCTTCTCATTCATTCAGTAAACAAATATCTTTTAACAACTTCTACATATCCAGACTGTTTTAGACATTGGGAATATGGAAAGAACCAAGACCAACAAGAACCTTACCTTCATAGAACTTACATTATAATGGGGAAAATTAGATTTCAGACCCTACTTGTCCCTTTTGCTGGATACTTTTGTGCATGGCTCAACCTGCACCACAGTACATGATGACACTGAATATTCCATAGGAATTAGGATTCCAACTTTCTGTCTCACTCTTCACCAGAAGTCAGAAAAAAATTAAAAGGTAAACAAACAAAAAATAAAAAGAGGTAAAAATCATTATTTCTGCATAAATGAACCCCACTGACACACTTTAAGTTTTTATATAGGTAAACAGGACCTTTAGCATCTCAATCTGAAACATCCACCTTTAGGTGACTCCACAGGTTCAAACTTCCCCAAGAACAATGTTTTCATGTTCTTCCTGCATGACTAGAAGAATTTAGAGCTTAGAAAAAAATGAGAGATGTTACTATACAAAAGCTCCACTGTCTCCCTATATAACAATCAAGCACTCAGAAAATTTGGGATTCAGTGTTGGAACATTTTATCAAACTTATATCTAATGGAGAGTTTTCCTCACATAACAATTTATGCCCATGGCAGTTGTTGTTGTTATTGTTGTTATTTGCCATCGAGTCGGCCCCGACTCATAGCGACCCCTCCTTGGGTTTCCGAGGCAGTATCACTACGGAAGTAGGATTGCCCAACCTTCCTTCCGAGGAGTGGCTGGTGGGTTTGAACCGCCGGCCTTCTGGTTAGCAGTCAAGTGTCTTAGCCACTATGCCCATGGCAGTTAGTGACCCAAATTCCTCTGCACATTTCAGTTGAATGCCAGTGAGCATTCTGAAGCCTCTTCATAAAATTCAAATTCAAGGTTGTAAATCTTTATGGAAGCAGACCACCTCATCTATCTCTTGCAGAGATAAAATACATAGGAATAAATCATACCAGTGATACCAAAGATCTATGCAAAGAAAACTACAAAACACTACTATAAGAAACTATAAGAGAGCTAAATAAATGGAAAAACATACCATTCTCCTGGATAGGAAGACTGAATACTGTGAAAATTTCAGGAGTATTCAAATGCAACCCTAATCTAGGTTGCATCAACATTTTTTTATTTTTTATTTATTTTTAATTTTTTTTTTTATTATTTATTGTGATCTGGGTGAAGATTTACAGAGCAAATTCACTTTCCATAAAGCAGTTCACATATACTTTGTCTCATGTCGTTGACCACAGTTTATCACAATGCAACAGCTCCCCTCTCACTTCCTCCCCATAGTTACCTCTTCCCAGTGACCATCCCTCCATACTCTCCTGCCCTTTGAGCTGTCTCCCTGTGCATAAGCAGCCTTTCCTTCTTCCATGATCGTTCTCTCCAGGGTGTGTGTCTACTTGAGGTAAATGTTTAACTCACATGCCTGTACTTTGTTTGGCTGGAAACCACAGGTGTGGGTT
>NW_006921829.1:3765973-3777201 GCF_000298275.1 Orycteropus afer afer | reverse complement strand
GGGGGCAGAATTTCAACCAGGCACAGGGAAAAGAAAAAATGCTGAAAACTAGGACGTGGTAGGGGAAGATTAAGAATAATAATACAAAGGACAAAAGTATTAATAATATTAGTTGGTTTGAAACTGACAAATACAAGCAAACTAATCACCAGGAAAAAGAAAAAAAAAGAAAAAATCAGTGGAGAACTGCGTAGGGCACACAGGCTCCATCTGAGCACACAGACTGTGATGGAGTTCCTGTGGGCCCAGAAGGTAGGTGGGAGTGGGGATGACCACACCTTCATTCACCAAGCGGGTGTAGGGTGTAGTAACAAGAAGAATCTTGTACCTTTTCAGTCTTGTAGGCCCTGAGTGTCTTGGATTTGCTGGAAAGCAGAATGTGTTCTTAAGCCCCAGAAATCTGTGAGAGCGCTGTTTCTTTAAATATCCAAAATAGTCAAGCCACTTTTTAAACCTTCAAAATGGCGGCGTCCTCCGGACCAGCAAAAGTCCACAGCTCAGCCCACATTTCTCTTCACCTTCTCTGTTTGTTTCCCAGCCACCGTGCACAGTCCATGCAGTCCCTGGCTAGCAGGGTGATTTTTAGGTTAATTCTTAGGTCCTTCCACCACTCGGGAATCTCCAAGCCATCTGTGCCATCAGGCTCGTTCAGGTCACTGCTAGACCGCAGCTCCGTGTGTCTCCTTTTTTTGGTATTTTCACACAAATTCTTCTGTTAGTTGGGGTTTAGTCCACTTCTGTATCCTTTCCCTTCAAGGCTCAGGGGTCCAAGATTATCTTCGATGTCTGTATTAATTGGTTTCCCTTTTCTTTGTTGAAGAGGGTCTGTGAGTACTTCTGCCTAGTCCGCCATCTTGCTGGAACTCCTCCATCAACATTTTTTAAGGACATGGTTGGTCGGTTTCAACTGCCAACCTTCTGATTAGCAGTCAAATGCCTTAGGTACTACACCACCAGAGCACCTTAATTTTACATGGAAAGGAAAGAGACTTCAGATAAGCAAAGCACTACTGGAGAAGAAACACCAAGTAGGGGGTCTCAAACTCCCCAAACTCAAAGCCTTCTTCACAGCCATGGTAGTCAAATTAGTCTGGTATTGGTACAACAGTAGACCCTTTGACCAATGGAACAGAATTGAGAACCCAGAAATAAACCCATCCACCTATGGACAGCTGATCTTTGACAAAAGACTAAAACCTATTACATAGGGGAGAGATAACTTCTTTAATAAATGGTGCTGGCAAAATTGGATATCCATTGCAAAAAAATAAAACAAGATTCATTGCTCACACCATACACAAAAAATAACTTAAGGTGGATCAAAGACCTAAATATAAAAGCCTAAATTATAAAGTTCATCAAAGATAAAACAGGAGCAAATGTAGGAGCCCTAATTTACAGCATAAATAGACTATCAGGCATAACCCAGAATGCACAAACAGCAGAAGATAAGCGAGATGACTGTTACCTTTTAAAAATGAAATTCTTATGTGCATCAAAAGACTTCTCCAAAAGAGTAAAAAAGAAAACGTATGAATTGGGGAGTGGGGGGAATGGTTGGCAATGGCATATCTGACAAGGGACTTATCTCTAAAATTTGTAGAATTTTTCAACACCTAGCATCAAAAACACAGAGAATCCAGGAAAACTACAGACAAATATCCCACATGATATAGAGGTAAAAATCTCCAACAAACTCCTAGTCAATAGACTCCAACAACATATAAAAATATATATATTCATTGTGACCAAGTGGTGTTCATATAAGGTGGCATAGTGCCTAAGGCATTTGACTGCTAACCATATGGCTGGTGGTTCAAACCCAACAGCCACTCCTCAGAAGGAAGATTGGACAATCTACTTCCATAGTGATACTGCCTCGGGAACCCAAGGAGGGGTCTTTATGAGTCAGATCTGACTCAAGGGCAATGAGTTTGAGTATGCAAGGATGGTTCAATGTTAGAAAAACAATCAACACCATCCATCACATAAATAAAACAAAGCAAAAGAACCACATGATCAACATGATCATATCAATCAATGCAGAAAAGGCATTTCATAAAGTTCAACACCAATTCTTGATAAAAACCCTTATCAAAATAGGAATAGAAGGGAAATTCCACAGTGTAATAAAGTGTACACATGTAAAACCAACAGCCAACATTATTCTCAATGGACAAGGACTGAAACCATTCCCCTTGTGAACAGGAATCAGACAAGGATGCCCTCTATCATCACTTCTATTCAACATTGTATTGGAAGTCTTAGCCAGGGCAACAAAGCAAGAAAGAGAAATCAAAGACATCCAAATTAGTATAGAAGAGGTAGTATTATCCTTATTTGCAGATGTT
The DNA here is from genome assembly GCF_000298275.1 of Orycteropus afer afer. Classification (NCBI taxonomy): domain Eukaryota; kingdom Metazoa; phylum Chordata; class Mammalia; order Tubulidentata; family Orycteropodidae; genus Orycteropus; species Orycteropus afer. The sequence goes on along the minus strand of NW_006921829.1, from coordinate 3,774,850 downwards.
ATGATCCTGTACATAGAAAACTCAAGAGACTCAGCAAAAAAGTACTGGAACTAATTGAGAAATTTAACAAAATGGCAGGATACAAGATCAACATCCAAAAATCAGTTGGATTCCTCTACACCAGCAAAGAGATTGCTAAAAAATAAAGAAAGAAATCAATACCGTTTACAACAGCTACCAGAAAAAAAATAAAACACATGGGAATAAATCTTACCAGAGACACAAAAGACCTGTACAAAGAAAACTATAAAACACTACTTCAAGAAACCTTAAGAGATCTACATAAATGGAGGAACATATAATGCTTATGGATCAGAAGATTCATTGTGAAAATGTCAATTCTACCTAAAGCAATGTACACATTCAATGCAATACCAATCCAGATTCCATCAACATTCTTTAAGGATATGGAAAAACCAATCACTAACTTTATATGGAAAGGAAAGAGACCTCAGATGAGCAAAGCACTATTGAAGAAGAAAGTAAGAGGTCTCATACTCCTACATCTCAAAACCTACTATACAGTCACAGTAGTAAAAACTGCCTGGTCTGGGTACCATGACAGACACATAGACCAATAGAATAGAATTGAGAACCAAGAAATAGATCCATTGACCTATGGTCAGCTGATCTTTGACAAAGGCCAAAATCCATTAAATGGGGAAGAGATTGTTTATTTAACAAATGATGCTGGCAAAACTGGGTATCTATTTGCAGAAAAAATGAAACAAGAGCTGTATCTCACACCATACACAAAAACTGACTCCAGGTGGATCAAAGACTTAAATGTGAAACCTAAAACTATAAAGGTCATCAAGGAAAAACTAGGAGCAAATTTAGGGGTCCTAATATACAGCATAGGAGCTCTGGTAGCATAGTGCCTAAAACCCTTGACTGCTAACCAGAAGGCTGGCAGTTCAAACCCACCAGCTACTCCTTGGAAGGAAGGTTGGGCAATTTACTTCCATAATGATACCACCTCGGAAACCCAAGGAGGGGTCACTACGAGTTGGGTCCGACTCAATGGCACATAACAACAACAACAATATACAGCATAAACATACTATCAATCATCACCCAAAATGCACAAACAGCAGAAGAGAAACTAGATGAATGGGACCTTCTAAAAAATAAATTTTTATCTGCTTCCAAAGACTTCTCCGAAAGAATAAAAAGAGAACATGCAGATTGGGAAAAAATATTTTGCAATTACATATCTGACAAGGGCCTTATCTCCTAATTTATAGACAACTCCAACACCCCAACAACAAAAAAGACAAATAATCCAATTTAAAAATGGGCAGAAGACATGAACAGACATATCACCAAAAAGGATATTCAGGTGGCCAAGAAACACATGAAGAAATGTTCATGATCATTAGCCATTGTTGTTGTTATGTGCCATCAAGTCGGTCTGGACTCATAGTGACCCCTCCTTGGGTTTCTGAGGCAGTATGACTACTGAAGTAGATTGCCCAACTTCCTTCTGAGGAGTGGCTGGTGGATTTCAGAGATGCAAATCAAAACAACAATGAGATACCATACCCCAGCACTAGTAGCAAAGTTCAACAAGACAGAAAATAAGAGATGCTAGTGAGGATGTGGAGAGATCGGGACTCTCATACATTGCTGGTGGGACTGTCAAATGATGCAACCACTGTGGAAAGCAGGATGGAGATTCCTTAAAAAGTTGAAATTACAAATACCATTTGACCCAGCCATTCCATTTCTAGGTATATATCCTAAAGAAGTGAAAGCCAGGACAAGAGAAGATATATGCACATCCATGTTCATAACAGCTCTCTTTACAATAGCCAAAAGATGGAAACAACCTAGGTGCCCATCAACAGAAGAATGGATAACCAAACTATGGTACATATACACAATGGAATACTATGCAACTCTAAAGAATAATTAGAATCTGCAAAACACTGCATAACGGATGAACTTGAAGGATATTATGCTGAGTGAAACAAGTCAATCACAGAAGGACAAATATTGTATTAGTCCATTATTGTAGAAAGTCAAAGAAAAGTTTAAATATGGAAGAAAATTTTCTTTGTTGGGAGGGGAGAAGAGGGAGCACTGCTAGATAGGTAGAGACAAGTATTGATTTGGAAGAGAAGGGCAATGTACCAAATGTGAGTGTTCAATACAGTGGCATTGAGGAAGAGAAAGACACAGAGAAGTGTTCAGGAGGTACTGACAACAAAAATGAACCCTTTTGCACATACAGTACTGCATTATCAGTCATGGCAAACATTGATCTATGGGTGGATAGATGGGTGGACACGCTGAATGACTAGGTATGTCTATGCAGGGGGGAGTGTGCCCAAGACCATGTATAGTGATGGCAGACAATGTTTCTACAAGTGTATTGGTATGTTCTGTAAGAATTCCTAGGTATATAGTAGAGCTGACAAGGGGCAAGGTTGTAATCACCTTTTGGCCACAGCCATCTACCCAGAGGAAGCAAGTAGTTGGACCTGTGGGTTCAGGACCATAGTCTCAGGGGACATCAAGCTCAACTGGCATAACATACTACACAAAAACATTTTTCCACATCCTACTTTGGTGAGTAGTGACTGGGATCTTAAAAGCTTGCAAGTGGCCATCTAGATGCAACAATGAGTCTCTCCTCATCCAGAGCAAAGAAGAATGAAGAAAACCAAAGATGTGTGGAAACAATTAGTCCAAGTGACTGGAACACCATGTGATCCTTAATCTATACGTCTCTGAGACCAGAAGAACTAGATGGTGCCTGGCTACCACTGTCAACCGCTCAGAGGGGGATCTCTGTAAGAGATCCTGGGTAGAGTGGGAACAAAAATCAAAATCATACAAAAAATAAAATGGAGTAGTTTTGCTGGTCTGATAGAGCCTGATGGAACCCCTGAGACTATGACCCCTAGATGCCCTTCAGATCTAGAATTGAATGCACTCCTGTGTCTTCCAGACAAACAAAAGACAGGCATATCAGCTGAACATTTACATTAGGTAGACACACTGCTTGGAGAGATCAATTATGGGAGAATAGAAGGGCTGTGCTTTCACAGGGAGACAGCTCCAGGGTCAAGAGTGCATGGGAGGGAAGGACACAGGAAGCTGTTGCATTGTGGGAAATTGTAGTCAATGTCATGAGACAAAGTGTATGTGAGCTGCTGTATGGAAAGTGAATTTGCTTTGTAAACTTTCAGCCAAATCACAATAAAAAAAAAAAAAAAAAAAAAAAAAGACAATCCAATTCACAAATGGGCAAAGGACATGAACATATTTTACCAAAGAAGATATTTAGGCAGTCAACCAACACATGAAGAAATGTTCACAATCATAAGCCATTCGAAAAAAAAAAAAAAAAATTGCCATTGAGTCAATTCTGACTCATAGCAACCCCCTTTGGGTTTCTGAGGTGGTAAATATTTACAGAAGTAGATTGCCTAGTCTTCCTTCTGTGGAATGACTGGGGGGTTTGAACCACCAACCTTTTAGTTAACAGTCAAATGCCTTAGGCACTATGCCACCAGAGCTCCTGTCTTGGGCCATTAAAGAGATGCAAGTCAACACAACAATGAGCTATCTTCTCATTCTAGCAATAATAGCTAGTCCAATAAGACAGGAAACAACAAATACTGGTAAAGGGGTGGAGGGATTGAACCTTCATACACTCCTGGTGGGACTGTAAAATGGTACAACCACTGTAGAAAATAGTATGGCAATTCCTTAAAAAGTTGAAAATAGAAATATCATTTGACCCAGCGATCCCACTGCTAGAAATATATCATAAAGAGATGAGATTCAGGACACAAATAGATATATGCACACTCATGTTCATCACAGCACTAGTCACAATAACAAAGACATGGACCCAACCTGAGTTTCCATCAACAGATGGATGGATAACAAAATTAGGGAACATACACACAAGGGAACAATATGCAACATTAAAGAACAATGAAGAATCTACCAATCACTCCATAATATGGATCAACTTGGGAGTCATTATGCCAAGTGCAATAAGTCAATCACAGAAGGACAAATATTATTTGAGTCCATTGTTATTAAAAGTCAAGGATAGATTTACACAGGGAAGGAAATTTTCTTTGTTGGTTACCAGGGATGGGAGGAGAGGGAAGGGAAAATTGCTGACTGGTTAAGAGATATGTGTTGATTTAGGTGAAGAGAAGGACAATATAACAAAAATATGTGACCACCGCAATATCACTAAGGAAAAGGAAGACACAGAGATGTATGCAACAAGTACTGAAGAAAATTAAAAAAAAAAAAAAGATATCAAATTCAATCATCTAGTTGATCTGTTGATTGAAACTCCATTTTGGTTAAGGAAAGGAGATAATGACTATCTAAGTTCAATTTTCACTAAAATAAAAAGAAAAAGAAAAAACTCAATTCCCACATGACCTTTATCTCTTTCCCTTCTGCCTTAGGATCCCCACATACAAAAGAAATACCATGCCAGACCAAAAACCAAACCCATTGCCATCAAGTTGCTTCCGACTCATAACAACCTTATAAGACAGGATAGAACTGCCCTATATGGTTTCCAAAGCTGTAAATCTTTATGGAAGCAGACCACCTCATCTTTCTTCTGCAGAGTGGGTGGTAGGTTTGAACCATCTGACCTTTTCATTAACAGCCAGATGCCTTAAGCACTGTGCTACCAGAGATGCAACATGCCAGAGTCATATCTAAAGGTATGAAAAGGGGAGGGGAATCTTTTGGGAGATTTCAAGGTTCTGTCTTAAACAACAACAACAAAAAAAAAAACTTACTGCTGTTGAATCACATCTGACTCATAGGGTTTCTTCCTTGGGTTTCCAAGGCAGTATCTCTAGAGAAGTAGATTGCCCTGCTTCCTTCTGAGGAGTGGCTGGTGGGTTTGAATCACCAGCCTTCTGGTTAGCAGCCAAATGCCTTAGGCACCATGCTACCAGAACCAGGTTCTGTGTATGGGTAGATAAAGAATGATGTGATTAAATTCATGAGTTTTTAGGCTTGTCAACAAATACACCTTATTGAACTGCTACTATAATCTGTCTTGTGTTCCATGCTCCAACTAAGCATGGATTTTTCCTCCTCTCACCTCAAAGCCTTCCCTGAGGCTCTTCTCTCTGCTCTCTGCCAAGCCTGGTCCTTCAAACCATTGGTCATGGTGTTCTTCCTTTTTAAAACTGCCATTTACCACCTGACCCTCTCTGTCTTAACTCTGTTCTCACCTGTCCTCACATGAATCCCTCAGCACTTATACAGCTATGTCCAGCAATGTTTCCACTTGCCTCTTTACTGATTGTCCATGAAATGATAAATTCTGCAAAGGGGGATAAGCATCTTCTACACCCTCAGCAATTTCCCATTTAATATACTGTTATCCACTTAATATACTTGCCCAGAATAGACCATCTGTAAATGTCGCCACATCAGGTTTTACATACAAAATTTCTCTTTAGCATGCTTAATTTTCTAGGCAATTTACATTTGAGACTGCAAAGCAGTGGGTGTGTAACTGGTTCCAACCTTCTCTGAGCAGTGACATAATCATAGGGAAGCCATCTGTGTCTGCTCCATCTGCTGAGGCTTCTTTGGGCATGAGCAGATGCAATGAACCAACTCAAGCCTGACCTTTCTAAGCAGCCTTTTCCGACACACTCACAATCCTTTGAGAGTCCATTGACTCTGAGTATCGAACAATATGTATGAAGATAGGTTATTGGTGTTGTTAGGGGCTGTAAAATCAACTCTGAGTTACAGTGAGCCTGTGTACAACAGAACAAAACACTGCTCAGTCCTGAACCATCCTCACAATCATTGCTATGTTTGAACCCATTGTTTCAGCCACAGTGTCAGTTGATCTTGTTAAAGGTTTTCCCCTTTTCCTTTTACCTTCTGCTTTACCAAGCATACGATCCTTCTCCGAGTACTGAACCCTCCTGATAAAATATCCAAACTACTTCAGATGGAGTCTCATCATCCTTGCTTCTAAGGAGTATTCTGGCAGCTTTTCTTCCAATACAGATTTGGACATTCTTCTGGCAGACCATGGACCATTCAACAATCCTCCCCAATACCATAATTCAAATACACCAATTCTGCTTCCTTAATCATTATCCAGCTTTCACACATAGAAGAGGCAATTAAAAATACCATGGCTTCAGTCAGGAGCACCTTCATCCTCAAAGTGACATCTTTGCTGTTTAACACTTTAAATAGAGTTCTTTTGCAGTAGATTTTTCCAATACAGTACACCATTTGATTTCTTGACTGCTGCTTGCATGGGCATTCATTGTGGATCCAAGTAAAATGAATTCCTTAATAACTTCAATCTTTTCTCCATTTATTCTGATGTTCCTTATTGGTCCATTTATAGGGATTTTTGTTTTCTTTATGTTGTGGTATAATCTATACTGAAGGCTGTAGTCTTCGATTTTCATCAGTAAGTGCTTCAAGTCCTCTTTACTTTTAGCAAGCAAGTTGTGACATATGTATCTCACAGGTTGTTAATGAGTCTTCCTCCAATCCTGATGCTCCATTCTTTTTCATATAGTGCAGCTTCTGGGATAATTTTCTCAGAATACAGGTTGAATAAATATGGTGAAAGGATACAATCTTGACACACACCTTTTCAGATTTTAAGTCATTCAAGTATCCCCTGTTTTGTTCCTTCTTTGATTGCCTTCTAATCTATGTACAGGTTCCATGTGAGGGCAATAAAGTATTCTAGAATTTCCATTCTTCACAATTATTCATTAAATGTCATGGTCTACTCAGTCAAATGCCTTTGCTGTAATAGTCGATTAAACAGGTAAACATTTTTCCTCTGCTTTCGGCCAAGATCTATCTAACATCCGTAATTATGTCCCTCATTCTACATCCTCTTCTGAATCCAGCTTGAATTTCTTGCAATTCCCTGTTGATGTACTGCTGCAACTATTTTTGAATTATTTTAAACTATTTTTGAACTATTTTTGAATTATTTTCAGCAAAATTTTACTTCAATGTGAAATTTAATGCTATTGTTAGATAATTTTTCCATATTGTTGGATCACCTTCCTTTGGAATGGGCACAAATATGGATCTCTTCCACACGATTTGCCAGGTAGTTGTCTTCCAGATATCTTAACATAGATAAGTGAGCTTTTAAAAGTATTATATCCTTTTCTAAAACATTTGACTTGGTATTCTGTCAATTTCTGGAGGCTTGATTCTTGCAAGTGCAGTTTAGACTACTTCCACAAGTACCATCAATTCCTTATTACATGCTACCTCCTGAAATGGTTGAATGTTGACCCATTATTTTTCCTCCAGTTATTTGGTGCATTCCTTCCATCTTCTTTTCGTGCTTCCTGCATTGCTCAATATCTTGCCCATAGAATACCTCAGTATGGCAACTTGAGATGTGAATTTTTTCTTAACTTCTTTAAGCTTGAGAAATACCAAGCATGTTCTTCTCTTTTGGTTTTGTAACTCCAAGTCTCGGCACATTTCATTATTAAACTGTCTTTTCAATTTTCCCTTTGAAATCTATTCTGTTCTATTTCTTAAAGTTCCTTGTCAGTATACTGCAGCAACCATTTCTGAACTATCTTCAACAAGTAAAATTTTGTTGAAGATAATTAAAAAATGGTTGCAGCAGTACATTGAGAGGGAAATTCCAGAAATTCAATCTGGATTCAGAAGAAGACATAGCATGAGGAATATCATTGCTGATGTCAAAGATATGTCTTGGTTGAAAGCAAAGAATACCAGATAAATGTTCACCTGTGTTTTATTTACTATGCAAAGGCATTTGATTGTGTGGATCATAACAAACTATGGGTAACATTGCAAAGAATGGGAATTCCAGAACACTTAATTGTGCTCATGAGTAACATGTACATAGACCAAGAGGCAGTTGTTCAAACAGAAAAGGGGATACTGCGTGGTTTAATATTAAGAAAATTGTGCATCAAGGATGTATCCTTTCACTATATTTATTCAATTTGTATACTGAGCAAATAATCCAAGAAGCTGGACTGTATGAAGAAGAACATGGCATCAGGATTGAAGGAGGAATCATAAACAACCTGCAATATGCAGATGGTGATAAAGGCTTGCTTGCTGGAAGTGAAGATGACTTGAGGAGCTTAGTGATGAAAGTTAAAGACTTCAGTCTACAGTCTCCAACATAAAGAAAATGAAAATTCTCATAACTGGACCAATAAGCAACATCATGATAGTGGAAAGAAGATTGATGTTGTTCAAGATTTCATTTTACTTGGATCCACAATCAATGCACATGGAAACTGCAGTCAAGAAATCAGATGTTGTATTGCACTGGACAAATCTGCTGCAAAAGACCTCCTTAAAGTATTAAGGAGTAAAGCTGTCACTTTGAAAACTAAGGTGCACCTAACCCAAGCCATATGATGTACAACCAATGGTACTGAAGGAAGAAGTCAAAGCTGCAAGGAAAGAATTGGTGAAGAACAAGACTCCGGGAATTGACAGAATACCCATTGAGATATTTCAACAAACGGATGCCCCATTGGAGGCACACATTCGGTTATGCCAAGAGATTTGGAAGACAGCTACCTGGCCAACTGACTGGAAGAGATCCATATTTGTACCCATTCCAAAGAAAGGGGATCCCACAGAAGGTGGAAATTATAGAACAATATCATTAATATTGCACGCATGTAAGATCTTACTGAAGATAATTAAAAAACGGTTGTAGCAGTTTATTGACAGAGAACTTCCAGAGGTTCAAGGTGGATTCAGAAGAGGATGTGGACAAGGGATATCATAGCTGTTGTCAGATGGATCTTGGCTCAAGGCAAAGAATACCAGAAAGATGTTTACTTGTGTTTTATTGACTATGCAAAG